>NW_013757190.1:0-995 GCF_000517525.1 Limulus polyphemus | reverse complement strand
GTAACTCATCAGTCATATAAACGTTACGTGTTTAGGACTTTTTCTCATAACTTACACATATTCTTACTGGTTATATGTCGGGTTTACTCCGGGATATACAAACTTAGGGGTTAATACATATCAATAACATTTTCACACTGTAACTCATCAGTCATATAACGTAGAGTTTAGGGCTTTTTCTCATAACTTACACATATTCTTACTGGTTATATGTCGGGTTTACTCCGGGATATACAAACTTAGGGGTTAATACATATCAATAGCCGACGGTTTTATCAAACCAGGTGAGGTTAAAAATAACTTAAATCCAAACTTTCCTACTTTTAAAAATAGGCTTTAAATTTCCAAGTGGATTTGTTTGTTTATTTTTAGAGGAAAGACACAGTCGGTTATCGAACCGCGAATTATAGCATTGTGAGTCCGTAAACTTACCGCTGTCTCACCGACGAACTTACAGATAAGCACACAATAGAAAGATTAATGTAGGACCAAAAACAGTAGCCTATCTCTCGAGCTTTCCAAGTATTAAAAATAGTATTCTCTGTTTATAAAAATTCAAAGAAGTTTATGGAAATGTTTTGAACGTTGGTAAACATCAACGATGGTTCAGCAAATTTCGTTCAGGTGACTTTAGGCTTAAAAACTGTGATGGCAGAGGCCGACATGTTGGGATTGATATTGATGCTCTGAAGACGCTTGTTGAGTCTAACCCAAGGCGACACACCCGTGAAATGGCCCTGAGATTGCATGTCTCTCAAGAAACAATACGTAAACATTTAAGGAATACGAGAAAACTCAAACGAGTGAACGCCGCTTCGTCTCTTCTGGCGTGTGAACCATTTTTGGATAGAATTGTCACCGGTGATCAAAAATGGATTCTCTAAGCGAATATTAAACGCCAAAAAACAATTACTCAGTCCTGGAGAAAAAACACTTAGACCCCAAAGTCTGGACTCTATCCGCAGAAAGTGAGGCTTTGCATTTAGTGGGACATC
>NW_013757189.1:0-998 GCF_000517525.1 Limulus polyphemus | reverse complement strand
AAATATAAACTTAATTTAAACAAACGTTGATATTAAAATAAATATATAATAATAAATCCGTCACAAGACCCAATTTTAAACTTTGAAATAAAGCAAAAACAATAAAGTAATTAAACGACAATTATAATAAACATTTCATCGTACTAAAGTCAAATCAGTATCTTAGATTATGATAAATTATTCAACTGAATAAATACAGAAAAATTGTTTTTCAAATGTAGGAATAACTGTTTGAAAATTAATTTTTAAGAAACATTAACAAAGATTTTTATAGATCATCGTAAAAACTAATTTCAAATTTTAATGTTTTAAATTATATAAAAAACGTCTGTTGGTTTGTGGTTTAAAATTTGAGAATTATCTATTGCATTTTGGACAGTTGAATAAATTGTTTAAACACGTAATCTGACCATACGTACTTTAACAGCATAAGAACTCGTGTAAATGGCATATCTGGTATATCCTTAAAATATTGGGATATTGAACGTTTAAGTAAAAATGAAAATATAGTAATCGTAATACCAGAGAATAACTGGTATAACTTTCATTTTAAATAGAATTGATTATATGAAAACGATAAAAAAAATTTCAAATGATATAACTAAATCTGTAAGATTAGATACAAGTCCAATATCAAAACTAGAGAAAGTAAATTAAAGATATTTATTGTTTGTTTTTGAATTTCGCGTAAAGCTACACGAGGACTATCTGCGCTAGCCGTCCCTAATTTAGCAGTGTAAGACTAGAGGGAAGGCAGCTGGTCATCACCACCCACCGCTAATTGTTGGGCTACTCTTTCACCAACGAATAGTGGGATTGAACGTCACATTATAACACCTCCGCGACTGAAAGGGCGAGCAAGTTTGGTGTGACGGGGATTCGAACCCGCGACCCACAGATTGCGAGTCGAGCGCCCTAACCACCTGGCCATGCCAAGGCCCTAACCACCTGGTCATGCAAAGAGATATTTATTAAAAAACAATCACTTTCACGTAAGA
>NW_013757188.1:0-999 GCF_000517525.1 Limulus polyphemus | reverse complement strand
GTTAAGGTTATTCCCATCCAAATTATACTTATAATTCAAATTATGATAACCCACATGCATTATCTTGCATTGATTGTAATTAAAACCCATCTGCCATTTATTTGCCCAACTCACTAAATGATCTAAATCCTTTTGTAAATCAGCAGCATCCTCTTCACAACTTGCAATACCCAAGACCTTAATATCATTTACAAATTTAAGTAATTTATTAACTATTCCTTTATCTATGTCATTGATGTAAATCAAAAAGAGCAAAAGTCCTAAGACTGAGCCCTGAGGTACCCCATTTGTGACATTAACCCCTTCGAGACGGGTAACAAGTGAAAGGCCATGTCATCTCGTTTGTTAACTTGCATTCAAAATTTTATTGAACTACTATTTCATGAATGTATGTCAATAAATTTGGTATCAAACTGTAGATTATAATTAAGATTTTAGAACTATACATTATTTAATTGGTTAATTTAAAAGTAAATATTAAAAAATCACAGTTAAACATCATTTTTGTGTCACGTGGTATGTTGAATGCAGCACTGGTTCAAATTAGATGTTTGTGTAGTCAAAATACTAAGTTTGTAGTTTCATATAAATTAAAAACTCAAATTACAGATATTGACAAACTAGAATATAAAATAAGAAGGGCTTTATGTTTTTTTCTTTTTGCTAAGATATACTCTCATAATAAATCAAACACAGTGGCACCCCATGCTCACCTCCTTCCATTTTTGGAAATGCTCCCTTATAAACACTTACCTCTATATATAACATGAATAACCATTCAGAAACTCAGGATGTCCTCCTAGTGGTTCTCTCAGCCTTTCTAATGCACCTAGTGCCATTTCTTTCTTTTGAACCAAGATTTCAATGAGGTAGGTTGTGTCTTTAGTCTGCTCAAAATTTAATTTTTTAGACCCAAATACAGCTTAGTTATCAAGTTTGATAAATTATACTAGAATTCTATGGTATTGATGTAGTAATTTATGATTTTGTAGTATATAT
>NW_013757187.1:0-998 GCF_000517525.1 Limulus polyphemus | reverse complement strand
TTAGATGTAATTGTAAAAAAACGACCCTTAAAAAATAGCAAAACTACAAAATGTGAAACCGTAACTTTGTAGTAACTTTGTATGTATCTCCGCAAGGTACCAACAAACCTTCATGGCAAATTTGGGGAAGGTCCATCAACGAGGGGGTGGGGGTGGCAAAGTAGTGGTAAAAAACGCCTATAAAAACGGCAAAACGCAAAAATGAAAATATGTATATATCTCCCCATGGATCCAACAAACCTCCATACCAATTTTGGTGAAGATCCATCTACACCCTGCGAAGTAGTTACGTGGACAGACAGCACTATTATATTTATATAGATTAGTGGCAGATATACAAATTGTGAACTAGTGACCAGAGGAAAAGCAGCCATGCAGGCAGCAACACCGTATCGCCTACCATTCACGCTATAGGACTGACTATCTCTCTTATAACGCACTCACGAGGAATAGTTTTATAGCACGGATTCGAACCCCTACTCGCCAGCTCCGAAAAACACAAGGCGAATTCGCCCCCACCCGGGGTTGCAACAACTATTCTGAGTCAATCACAAAACCTTCGTCCCCAGTGGCTCAGCGGTAAGTCTGACGGCTTACAACGCTAAAAACCGGGTTTCGATATCTATGGTGGGCACAGCACAGATAGCCCACTGTGTAGCTTTTCGCTTAACATACTAACACTAAACTTTCCTATCTACAGTGTCTCATGGAAGTGAGACTTCTATACAATATAAACCTGGTGTTATTTTTGGTTTTATTAATAGTATTACTGTCATGTATTACTGTCAGTATTGAAGAGATCACATTACATTAGTCACGCAATGCAGTGGTTATCAAGTGTAAATGTTGTACATAACAGTTATTGTCAGCTTCACATAAACGTTCTCAGTTAACAGTAGATAATCAAGAGATTCTTATCAATGGTATATAACACACAAGTCACGTGGTCGTTGTCAGTTCCACATAACGATTCTTTGTTAACAGTAGATAATCAAGAG
>NW_013757186.1:0-998 GCF_000517525.1 Limulus polyphemus | reverse complement strand
GTGACGGTCAATCCCACTATTCGTTGGTAAAAGAGTAGCCCAAGAGTTGGCGGTGAGTGGTGATGACTAGATGCCTTTCCTCTAGTCTTACACTGCTAAATTAGGGACGGCTAGCGCAGATAGCCCTCATGTAGCTCTGCGCGAAATTCAAACCAAACTTGTTTACTTTCATAAAGAAGGGGATCGAGTGGGGTTGAAATGCTATATTTTATAACAAGGTACGTTCACTGTCTTCATATTTGAGGTTCTGATGAAACAACAGAGTTAACTACACTTTTAGTTTTAATCTGTTCTTGAATTATAAAATGGCATCTAAAAATATTCATCATCCCTTCTAATATCAATCAAAGAGCTAATAAAATAAAATATACAGGGTCAGTCAGCAAAAACGGTGACGTGTGTCCAGTTCTTATCAGATGACTCAATGATAACAGGAGATAATGAAGGCCATTTGACCCTTTGGGCTCCTGGAAACGAGGATGACCCCGGTACATTCGTTGTTGAGAAAGAGGTCAAAGGTCACGAGGTAGGTTTTAAATAAGACAATTCATTACGGTAATCTAATTAAATACAAACTGGAGATGACTCCGCTATTAATAAAGAGGTCAAAGGTTATGCGTTAAGTTCCGAAAAATTAGCCCTAACTAGCATAGTACCCGGCATTGCTCGGATATAATTGGATTTAAATATCCTGACTTGTTTCGATTAAATAAACCAATATTAATCGTGACTTTTTCTAAAAAAAAAAATCAAAATGATTTCTTTACCTAACTCGATATTTTGATTAAAATCAATAAAAATAGCAATGTGTGAAACAATAAAACTTTGCTAAAGCTATTTTAATCAAAGCCAAACCGGTTACATTGCTCCTGCTTCTTGTGTGTACTTTGAATGACATTTCAAGTTTCCAAAACAAAATTCCTTACCTTTTGATGTCCTGATTTCTGCCGTGTGGTCAAGTGTCGTTTGCAGTTTATTCTGACTTTATTATCGTTCCA
>NW_013757185.1:0-997 GCF_000517525.1 Limulus polyphemus | reverse complement strand
GGTATATGAGAGAATAGACATACAGGTATTTGTTGGTCCAATCCTGACTGAAAGCATCTACAGCCAGAACAAGAGGATGAGGAACTGGAGACCAAACCAGAGGCAACTTGGTGTTCAGGGATGCAATGAGGTGAGGAGCACCCCATTGAAGGCAAAGCCAGCCACTGGAAAACAAGAGGATCAAGAGGCCACTCCATCAGATAGATTTTGCCTGGACAGGCAAGCTGATCCACAATAAACTTGAATGCACGAACAACATAACACAATTATATAAATATCAAGTATGTGGGCCCCCAACAGAAGATCCAAAGTATGAAAACATAGGGATTGAGAATGGGTGCCTGTTTGGTGATTGAGTGCAAACACTGTAGAAATGTCAGAATGGATCATTACCAGATGATTCCTGGCCAGATTTTGGAATTGAACCAAAGCACATCGTAAAGCCAGAAGTCCAGGATGTTTATATGATAGGACCTCTCGGCCTCAGACTAATGTCCCAAAGCTTCCTGTTCATCGACCCACACCCCTCAGACTTGAAGGGACATGTCAGTGAAATTGTGTAAATCTGGACAAGGAGGAGGAAGCAGAACACCTGCCGACATCTGAGTCTTGTCCAACCACCAATGCAAATTGCTGATAAGGGAAGGAGGAAGGAAAATAGGAGCCTGTAAAGGAACCCACACAAGATTCCACTGGCCTTGAAGAGTCCACTGAAGAGATTGCATATGTGCATGATCTAATGGGATAAGGGCTGCCATGGAAGACCATATTCCCAAAAGCAATAGAACCTCACGAGCTGTAATAAAGAGAGCAGTAGGGGTTTGGAGAACTGAAAGCTCCATCAAACAGAGTCAAAGAGGAGAAGGTTTGCCCCAACTAAGATGGGTGGTGAAAAGAAACACCAAAATGGATAAAATATTGGGTAGGCAGAAGGAAGAACTTTTCTAATTTGATTAACCAGCCCACATGAGCCACCTATAGGATTGTGGATTGCTGT
>NW_013757184.1:0-997 GCF_000517525.1 Limulus polyphemus | reverse complement strand
GACTTAATGAACTATCTAGCAAATCGGCCAAAGGTGAAAACAAGCATTTTCATAGTCAAGATTGTGAAAGTCCATAACAGTAGGATCAGTAAGGTTCAAGGGCGAGAACCCTCTTCATATTTTGACGTACAGAAACCTGTAATATAATTTTAAAACAACTGCGTGAAGAAAAACGTATTCTTATACTAAGTTATAAGATGATTTAGTTCATGATTTATCCCTTTTCACAAAATTGCATTTCTTTTCAGCTAATGAAAGTCCATGATTCGCGTCCCGATACTGCAAAATTATGATCTACATGTTGGGGCTGTGGTGTGTTATAAAAGAGGTTGTCAAATCCAAATTTATAATGGAGTATCCTATAAGTTGGCGGAGGGCACTGTTGAACTAGCTACCTCCCTTCTAGTTTATCAGTTCAAAATTAGGGGCAGCTAGTACAAGTAGCCGTTGTACAGTTTTGTGAGAGTATCCGAAACATACAAAAAAATTAGACAAAGAGCTAGTGAAATTCCTAAATTATGCCGTCTCTACTTCTAGATGGCGCTGAAAAATATGGTTATGATACGATCGAGTAGTGTCATTAATACTTCACCAGAACTCCCTATCAGCAATGACGTCCAAGTTGTGTGTGCTTATATAGCGGGTACCACCACAGATTCGACCAATCGACAGTGCAATGCTGCCATGAGTAGACTTAGAGCTGGAGCTTTATCCGCAGCTCTTACTGAGGAAATATATTCGTAAAATGTGATTGTTACACGATGTACGGACACGTTCTTGTTACATGATGTACAGACACAATCTTGTTACACGGTGTACAGACACGTTCTTGTTACATGACGTACGGACACGTTCTTGTTACATGATGTATAGACACAATCTTGTTACATTATGTACAGACACGTTCTTGTTACAGGATGTACGGACACTATCTTGTTACATGATGTACAGACACAATCTTGTTACATGATGTACAGACACGTTCTTGTTACAGGAT
>NW_013757183.1:0-1396 GCF_000517525.1 Limulus polyphemus | reverse complement strand
TCATAGAATACGTCGCCGGGATTCGAACTCGCGATCCACCACCATGCCGTTCCAAATCGGAAGATATAATGGTTACTAAACTTCCATCCATTTACTGCTTTGTCTCACTCTTACATTTTAACGGAAAAAAAACAAACAATTTCTCTCACCAGTCTCTTGTCGCCTATAAATATTTATGAATAGCCTATTGAACCTTTCAAGAAGTTTATAGTCTACTAAAAGGTACCGGGATGGTTTTAGGCCATCTTGAAGAGAAGTGAGATGGTATCCCGCCCCACTTCAAGCACTGATAATATCTCGATTTAATAGTGTTTTTCGTCAGTCGTGTATTCGGTTCTTTAAGACGAGGCAGCGGTTTTAATAAGCAACAATAGTCTCGAAGAAAATAGCATTATAAAGTCATCGAACATACTCGCCCTTTCAGCCGTACAGAAATTATAATGTGACGGTCAATCCAACTTTTTAATCCAAGCATTGGCGGTTGTTGATTAGCTGCTTCTCGAAGTAAGAATGGCTAGCCCTCGAGTAGCTTTGGGCGAGAATCAAAAACAGACAAGTTATAATCTTATACTAGCAAAGACCTGCAAAACAATTGACGTTAAATCAGTGCAGTTATTACAGCATTAGTTCTTTAAATACAGGATTTATAGAATAACACAAAATAATTCTAATCGCAGACACCGAAACCTACAAGACTACTTGTCTTAGGCCTAACATTACTTAAGTCTTTACTCAGTACGCCGATATTCGATATATATATAAATAGATAAATTAACACTGTAATTTGTGTACGTTTTTCACTTTAGTTGAGTGAGGGATAAAATTTGCCGTACTTAATACTATTAATAAATAAACCTTTATACCAAAAAAAAAAAACCTTTGATAAGCTTTTAATATGTTGTTATACAAAATGTCTACTAAAGTATATTTACATCCGCCTTTTGTTTACATCGGTTGAAATGAAGTGCGCGCGCATTTTCAGGACAGATAAATACTGAGTATTATTATAATGGACAAGGGCGGATACCCCCCTCCCCCGTTCTAATAATAAAATCAAAATATTCGCAAAAATTGGATCCTTGAGGAGAGAAGAAAGAATAAATAAAAGAGCTATAACAACAACGTCTATCAAACATTGCAACAAATCTAAATAGCCCATTTAACTCCTACCGTTTAATTCCTCGTTTACAATCATAGAGTGTCCCCATTTTCAAAATGCTGGATCCCCCATTGATAGATATGTACTGTCATATCAAAGCATTTAACTACTAAGTAATTGTTTAGCAATACTAAATATTAATATTAGTTTAATATTAATTCTTATATTGAATTTTTGTGCACTTAATAAATATGTTTCATGCACAAAATTAATTCGATGTCATTTTGTTTTGTTTTT
>NW_013757182.1:0-997 GCF_000517525.1 Limulus polyphemus | reverse complement strand
CCATTAGTTAGGCCTTCCAATACTCGTTCCATCAGCCTCTCAAATGTTGCTGGAGCATTACTGAGCCCGAATGGCATCACTCGGTATTGCCAGAGACCTTGGCCATAACTAAATGCTGTCGTGGGTCTATCTGCTTCAGCCATTTTTACTTGATGGAAACCTGACTTTAAGTCCAGAGTTGAAAACCACCTGGCTCCACTTAGGGGATCAAGAGTATCATCAATTCTTGGCAGTGGGTATGAGTCTTTTTTGGTTATGCTGTTAAGAGCCCTGAAGTCCACACAGCAACGTTGAGTCCCATCCTTCTTCTGGACTAATACGACGGGAGCTGACCAGGGACTATCTGATTTCTCGACTATTCCTTCCTTAATTAGACCATCCATGATCTTCTCTATCTCTTGTCGCTTTGCTGGAGCTATTCTCCTTGGAGGGATCTTTATTGGACGGTGATTGCCTGTGTTCATTCTGTGCTCTACAAGGTTTGTGCAGTCGAGGTCATGATCTCCTTTGTTATCCAGCACCTTGATGCTCACAAGAGTTTGCTGAGATGCAGAATCTATGACAAAGTTGCTTCCCTGTCACGTAGATACTATGTGTGCTTGCCATTTTACACTTAGCTGTTGGGACTTTCACGATGGAGGTTGGTGGGTGTCCCTTAGCACCAACCACTACTGGTTTCCCGAAGCTGACTTATTGGTGGTATTTTTTCTTACACTGGCTCCTTAGATGTCCTTGCTCCCCACAGTTCCAACAGCCTTTCTGAGTAGCAGCCTTTCCTGCTGTATCATCTCCCCTGTGTAGAAGTTCCAGCATTGAGCTCTCTTCTGCCCAGGATTATTACAGTGCCAGCAAAGTCCCTCAAACCTCTCTGAAAGCTGACCTTTTCTGGCCTTGAATCCAGATGACTGTGCCAATCTCGGTACCTCTGTGCTGGACTTAACGTAGGATTCAAATTCGAGAGCTCTGGCCATTGCATCCTGCAGGGTAGAGGGGTGTG
>NW_013757181.1:0-1824 GCF_000517525.1 Limulus polyphemus | reverse complement strand
ATAATAGGGTAATGATATGTTACTAAGTCAAACACCAACCGTTGGCCAACTGTAATGGTTTTAAAATAGGGTAATGATGTCTTACTAAGTCATACACCAACCTTTAGCCAACTGTAATTGTTTTATAATTGGGTAATGATATGTTTGGTATATGACGTTAAATATAATTACCCTATTATAAAACCATTAAATTTGGCAATAGTTTGGTGTGTGACTTAGTTACATATCATTACCCTATCATAAAACCATCACAAATGGCGATAAGTTGGTGTATGACTTAGTAACATATCATTACTCTATTATAAAACAATCAAAAATATAAAAAAGTTGGTTTATGACTTAGTAACATATCATTACTCTATTTTGAAACCATCAGAAATGGCGATAAGTTTGTGTATGACTTAGTTACATATCACGTACCCATTATAAAACCATTACAGTTGGCTATAGGTTGGTTTATGACTTAGTTACATATCATTTTCCTATTATAAAACCATCACAGTTGGCTAAAGGTTGGTGTATGACTTAGTTACATATCACCACCCCTTTATAAAACCATTTTAGTTGGCTATAGGTTGGTGTATGACTTAGTTCAATTACAGTTGGCACGTCATTGCCCTATTATAAAACCACTACAGTTGGCGATAGCTTGGTATATGACGTTAAATACATTAACCCTATTAGAAAACCTTTACCGTTGGCTATAGGCTGTTGTATGACATGGGTAAACGTCATTGCCCTATTATATAACCTCTACAGTTGGCGATAGCTTAGTTGGCTAAAGGTTCGTGTATGACTTAGTTACATATCACCACTCCATTATAAAAGTAATTGTTTCATAATTGGGTAATGATATTTAACTAAGTCATACACCAACGTATAGCCAACTGTAATGGTTTTATAATGGGGTGGTGATATGTATCTAAGTCATACACCAACCTTTAGCCAACTGTGATGGTTTTATAATAAGTTAATGATATGTAACTAAGTCATAACCCAACCAATAGCCAACTGTAATGGTTTTATAATGAGGTAGTGATATGTAACTAAGTCATACACCAACGAATAGAAAACTGTAATTGTTTTATAATAGGGTAATGATATGTAACTAAGTCATATACCAACCAATAGCCAACTGTAATGGTTTTATAATGAGGTAGTGATATGTAACTAAGTCATACACCAACGTATAGAAAACTGTAATTGTTTTATAATAGGGTAATGATATGTAACTAAGTCATACACCAACCTATAGGCAACTGTAATGGTTTTATAATTGGGTAGTGATATGTAACTAAGTCATAACCCAACCAATAGCCAACTGTAATGGTTTTATAATGAGGTAGTGATATGTAACTAAGTCATAAACCAACGTATAGCCAACTGTAATTGTTTTATAATAGGGTAATGATATGTAACTAAGTCATACACCAACCTATAGTCATTTGTAATGGTTTTATAATAATGTAATGATATGTAACTAAGCCATACACCAACCTATAGCGAACTGTAATGGTTTTAAAATGTGGTAGTGATATGTAACTAAATCATACACCAACATTTAGCTGTATGTGATGGTTTTATAATAGGGTAATGATATGTAACTAAGTCATCTACCAACCTATACTCATTTGTAATGGTTTTATAACAATGTAATGATATGTAACTAAGTCATACACCAACCTTTAGCCAACTGCAATGGTTTTATAATAGTGTAATAATATGTAACTAGGTGATGCACCAACGTATAGCCAATTGTGATGGTTTTATAATAGAATAATGATATGTAACTAAGTCATAAACCAACCTATAGCCAACTGTAAT
>NW_013757180.1:0-1041 GCF_000517525.1 Limulus polyphemus | reverse complement strand
GACATGTGAAGAATCAGTAACTACAGATATGTCTGGAATGTACCGACATGTGAAGTCGTGGTTTGTGGCTGAATAGTGAACATATTAAAAATGTATTAGATAAGTTTATGTGAAATTTGCTACAAATCACGTGACTATCCTATCATCCAATAACAAATCACAGTCAATGAGTTCTGGCTTAGAACAAACACACACACACCTATGTTTACAGAAATGTACACGGGCATACATTTAAAAAAATTAAAATAATTAAAAAATTAAGTGGTTGTTGTTAGGCAAGAAATTACAAAGATAGACTATCTATGTTGTTTGTTTGTTTGTAGTTAAGTACAAAGCTACACAATGGGCTATCTGTGCTCTGCCCACGACGGGTATCGAAACCCGGATTCCACCGTTGTAAGTCCGCAAACATACCGATGTGCCACTGGGGGGGCATCTATGTTGTGCCCATCGCGTTTATATGGATAAGCTCTCAAACTGTTGAGACATCGGACAACCGTAAGTAAAATATGACACATGAAACTTAATAAAATGCGCAATCAACATTTTCAAGCTTCTCTACCCGCGTGTTAGATGCAGTTTCACAGTGTGTAATCATGGGTTGGATGTTGTCTCATGGCCTGTTTTGGATGTAGTTTCATGGTCTGGAATCATGTGTTGGACGTTGTTTCAAGGTCTGTAACAATCTGTTAGTTGTAGTTCCATGGTCAATAACCATATGTTGTACGTTGTTTTATGATCTGTAACATGTGTTGGACGTTGTTTTATGGTCTGTAACATGTGTTTGACGTCGTTTCGTGGTCTGTAACAATCTGTTAGTTGTAGTTCCATGGTCTATAACCATATGTTGTACGTTGTTTCATGAACTGTAACATGTGTTGGACGTCGTTTCCTGGTCTCTAAACATATGTTGGATGATGTAGTATTATGGTTTTTAACCATGACTTGAATAACGTAGCTTTATAATCTACAACCATCTGCTGAATGAGGTAGTTTCACAGTCTTCAGCCACCTATGGGATTTTGTTTTATGGCCTTGACC
>NW_013757179.1:0-997 GCF_000517525.1 Limulus polyphemus | reverse complement strand
CATTTATAGTAGTGCTTCTGTGAACACAAATTAGTAGCATAAAAAGTTAAACGACGAAAAATTAGGTGTCTATTTACTTGTGACCACTCAGTGTACATGAGCTTTACACTTGTCAAGGCTTAGCTTCTATCTGGAAACAAAGGCAGATGGTTATTGTGGAAGTTACTATATTTATAAGCATGAATGCGCACGTGACGTATGTCACGTGCTGTTATGTGTAGATTGTTACGTTTGTGAACAATGTTTTACTGGAGATTTTTACAATTTTGGAAAAGTATTCTTATTTTCATTTAATTTCTTTTTACATAAATTTCCGTTTTTGGGCAGAGTAACGTGACTTAATGAGTTTACTAAGTTTATTTGTGTATCAGCGAGTGACATTAGCCCAGAGTTTCAAAGTGGTATTTTAATGGTATTGAGATATATTTTACTTTTATGAATCATCCATTGTTTTCATAATCTCGATGCTAATATTAGGTCGTCAAGAAATTAATGTCGCTTTTTTTAAGATGAAAAAACCCAAACAACGTATATATCAAAACAAAACATTTATTAAATGAAATAGTCTCAATTCTTATCGATGATGCTTTTCCATCTTACAATCAGGTTGTTAATGCCCTGATTAAAGAACTCACTTGACTTTGAAGCAAAAACATGTCGATGTCCTCTTTAACAGCTTCTACATTTGCATGCGTTTTCCCATTAAGATGATGTTGCAGCGAACGAAAAAATGGTAATCTGATGGTGCCATATCTGAAGAATATGGTGGGTGGGGGAGAACTACCCAACCCAACTCCATAACCTTGTGTTGTGTCAAACATGCCACATGTGGACATGCATTTTCGTGGAGAAGAAGAGCACCTTTCCGATTGACGAGTGAAGAGTATTTCTGATTAAGGGCTTGATTTAAACGTTCCAGCTGCTGACTATAGATCTTTGCACTGAAAGTTTGCTGTGGATTGAGGAGTTCGAAATGAATTCCTCCTTTGATGTCCAA
>NW_013757178.1:0-996 GCF_000517525.1 Limulus polyphemus | reverse complement strand
AGCCATCTCATAATCATCAGATACTAGCCTTCCTTTATCATCCCTAAAAGGTCCTACTCCAATCCCAACATTTTGTTTACCCTTGATGTATTTAAAAAAGTCCTTACTGTTAATTTTTACATTTTCAGCCAACCCTTTCTCATAAATCCTTTTTGATGTATTAATTTTCTGTTTCATCAACTTCCTTGATCTTCTAAATCTCCTATCATACCAGTCAATTTAAAATGTCTTATATTTATTATGCTTTTCTTTATTTTTATCTCTTAAACTCTTTGTGAGCCAATGTGGTTTTTTTACTTGTAGCTACCCTTTTCTTTCTATAAGGAATCTGTTTACCTTGAATATTTAAAAATTTATCTTTAAACATTTTCCACATTTCATTAGTGTCTCCAAATAACTCAGCTGCCCAATTCACAACAGAAAAGTCTTGTCGCATTCCTTCAAAATTTGCTTTTTTGAAATTTTAACCAAAATATCATCATTCCTTATCTCCATATGCAGCAAAACATCGAACCTAATAGAGCAATAATCACTTACACCCAGATGTTCATCAATTTCCACTCTCTCAACCATTTCTGTATTTGAAGTTCACAATAAATCTAAAATAGCATTGTTTCTAGTTGGTTCCTTGACTAATTAGTGAAGAAACACATCATGAACAGTTTCCAAAAAACATTTCTTCCTCATGGTTTGACTCCAGCATTTCCTACTCTATATTCCTGAAATTAAAATCACCCATAATTATGACTTCATTAACAGCTGAAATCTTAATCTCATTATGAAGTTTCTCACTAGTTTCATCGGTACCATTTGGTGGTCTATAACAAATTCCCCCTAAAAGCTTTCTCCCTTTATATCCACTAATAGAAACCCAAATGGATTCAATCTTCTTTGATATCCTCAACTTCAACATAATGTAACTCACATTTTACATATAAAGCCACTCCTCCCCCTCTTTCATACTCTACCCCTATTAAACAGCCTGTAACCATGGAT
>NW_013757177.1:0-3608 GCF_000517525.1 Limulus polyphemus | reverse complement strand
ATCTTTAGCCTTACTTGGTACAAGTACTCTATGAACACTTAGGTGTAACTCTAGTTACCGAATTTATAACCACCATATTCATCTTTAGCCTTACTTGGTACAACTACTCCATGAACACCTAGGTGTAACTCTAGTTACCGAATTTATAACCACCATACTCAGCTTTAGCCTTACTTGGTACAACTACTCCATAAACACTTAGGTGTCACTCAAGTTACCGAATTTCTAACCACCATACTCATCTTTAGCCTTACTTGGTACAAATCCTCCATGAACACTTAGGTTTAACTCTAGTTACCGAATTTATAACCCCCATACTCACCTTTAGCGTTGTTTGGTACAACAACTTCATGAACACCTAGGTGTAACTCTTGTTAAAGAATTTGTAACCACCATACTCATTTTTAGCCTTACTTGGTACTACTACTCCATGAACACCTACGTGTAACTCTAGTTACAGAATTTATAACCACCATACTCATCTTTAGCTTTACTTGGTACAACTGCTTCATGAACACTTAGGTTTAACTCGAGTTACCGAATTTCTAACCACCATATTCATCTTTAGCCTTACTTGGTACAACTACTCCATGAACACTTAGGTGTAACACTAGTTACTGAATTTATAACCAACATACTCTTCTTTAGCCTTACTTGGTAGAACTACTCCATGAACACCTAGGTGTAACTGTCGTTACTGAATTTATAACCAACATACTCGTTTTAGCCTTACTTGGTACAACTACTCCATGTACAACAAGTTAGCGCATGTGTAACCACCATACTTACATTTAGCCCTACTTGGTACAACAACTCCACGAACACCAAGATGTAACTCTAGTTACAGAATATATAACCACCATACTCATCTTTAGCCTTATATATCACAACAACTCTACGAAGACCTAGATCTAACTCTAGTTACCGTATTTGTTACTACCATACTCATCTGAAGCGTTATTTGGTACAACAACTGCATGAACACTTAGGTGTAACTCTAGTTACCGAATTTGTAACCACCAAATTCATCTTTAAAGTTACACCTAAGTTTTCATGGAGTAGTTGTACCATTTAAGGTAAATTCTGTAACCAGTGGAGTAGTTGTACAAGTAAGGCTAAATATGAGTATAGCGGTTAGGTGTTTAAGGAGTAGTTGTAACAAGTAAGGCTAAAGATGAGTATGGTGGTTATAAATTCTGTAACTATAGTTACATCTAGGTGTTCATGGAGATTTTTGTGCAAAGTAAGGCTAAATATGAATATGGTGGTTATAAATTCGTTAACTAGAGTTACACCTAAGTGTTCATATAGTTACACCTAAGTGTTCATGGAGTAGCTGTACCAAGTAAGGCTAAAGATGAATATGGTGGTTACAAATTCGGTAACTAGAGTTACACCTAAGTGTTCATGGAGTAGTTGTACCAAATAAGACTAAAGATGAGTATGGTGGTTATAAATTGTGTAACTAGAGTTACACCTAGGTGTTCATGGAGTAGTTGTACCAAGTAATGCTAAAGATGAGTATGGTGGTTATAAATTCGGTAACTAGAGTTACACCTATGTGTTTGTGGAGCTGTTGTTCCAAATAACGCTAAAGATGAGTATGTTGGTTATAAATTCGGTAACTATAGTTACACATAGGTGTTCATGGAGTAGTTGTGCCAAGTAAGGCTAAAGATGAGTATGGTGGTTATAAATTCGATAACTAGAGTTACACCTAGTTACCGAATTTATAAGATGAGTATGGTGGTTATAAATTCGGAAACTAGAATTACACCTAAGTGTTCATAGAGTACTTGTACCAATTAAGGCTAAAGTTGAGTATGGTGGTGAACAACTAGGTGTAACTGTAGTTACTGAATTTATAACCAACATACTCGTTTTTAGCCTTACTTGGTACAACTACTCCATGTACACCTAGGTGTAACTCTAGTTAATGGAGTAGTTGTGCCAAGTAAGGCTAAAGATGAGTACGGTGGTTATAAATTCGATAACTAGTGTTACACCTAGGTATTCGTAGAGTTGTTTTACCAAATAACGCTAGAGATGAGTATGGTGGTTACAAATTCGGTAACTAGAGTAACACCTAGGTGTTCCTGGAGTTGTTGAACCAAATAACGCTAAAGATGAGTATGGGAGTTATAAATTCGGTAACTCTAGTTACCGTATTTGTTACTACCATACTCATCTGAAGCGTTATTTGGTACAACAACTCCATGAACACTTAGGTGTAACTCTAGTTACAGAATTTGTAACCACCAAATTCATCTTTAGCCTTACATGGTACAACTACTCCATGAACACTTAGGTGTAACTCTGGTTACAGAATTTATAACCGCTATACTCATATTTAGCCTTACTTGTACAACTACTCCATGAACACCTAGGTGTAACTCTAGTTACCGAATTTATAACCACCATATTCATATTTAGCCTTACTTGTTACAACTACTCTATCAACACCTAGATGTAACAAAAAGATGAGTATGGTGGTTATAAATTGGGAAACTAGAGTACCAAGTAAGGCCAGTAACTGGAGTTACACCTAGATGTTCGTGGAGTAGTTGTACAAAGTAAGGCTAAAGATGAGTATAGTGGTTATTAATTCGGTAAATAGAGTTACACCTAAGTGTTCATGGAGTAGTTAATTTATAACATACATACTCTTCTTTAGCCTACTTGGTAGATACTATTCCATGAACACCTATGTGTAACTCTAGTTACTGAATTTATAGCCAACATACTCTTCTTTAGCCTTACTTGGTACAACTACTCAATGAACACTTAGGTGTTACTCTGGTTACAGAATTTATAACGGCCATACTCATCTTTAGTCTTACTTGGTACAACTACTCCATGAACACTTAGGTGTAACTCTAGTTACCGAATTTATAACCACCATATTCATATTTAGCCTTACTTGTTACAACTACTCCACGAACACCTAGGTGAAACTCTAGTTACTGAATTTATAGCCAACATACTCGTCTTTAGCCTTATTTGGTACAACTGCTCCATGTACACCTAGGTGTACCTCTAGTTACTGAATTTATAACCAACCTACCTGTCTTTAGCT
Organism: Limulus polyphemus; assembly: GCF_000517525.1. Taxonomy (NCBI): domain Eukaryota; kingdom Metazoa; phylum Arthropoda; class Merostomata; order Xiphosura; family Limulidae; genus Limulus; species Limulus polyphemus. Next base: position 532 of record NW_013757177.1, on the reverse strand, counting down.
TTACTTGGTACAACTACTCCATGAACATTTAGGTGTCACTCTAGTTACCGTATTTGTAACCACCATACTCATCTTTAGCGTTATTTGGTTCAACAACTACACGAACACCTAGGTGTAACTCTAGTTACCGAATTTGTAACCACCATATTCATCTGTAGCGTTATGTGGTACAACAACTACACGAATACCTAGGTGTAACTCTAGTTATCGAATTTATAACCACCATACTGATCTTTAGCCTTACTTGGTACAACTACTCCATGAACACTTAGGTGTCACTCTAGTTACCGAATTTGTAACTACCAAATTCATCTTTAGCCTTACTTGGTACAACTACTCCATGAACACTTAGGTGTAACACTATATACAGAATTTATAACCCCCATACTCATCTTTAGCCTTACTTGGTACAACTACTCCATGAACACTTAGGTGTAATTCTAGTTATCAAATTTATAACCACTATACTCATCTGTAGTCTTACTTGGTACAACTACTCCATGAACACTTAGGTTTGACTCGAGTTACCGAA
>NW_013757176.1:0-996 GCF_000517525.1 Limulus polyphemus | reverse complement strand
GAGCATTAACCATCCTCTCTAGAACCTTACAAAGACAACTAGTCAAAGCAATGGGACGATAATTAGAAGGAATCTTGGGATCCTTCCCAGGTTTGGAGAAAGAGAGGACAATAGCCTGGCGCCAAGCATCTGGAAAAATATGTTCCTGCCAGATCCGGTTAAAAATAACCAGAAGAATAATAAGAGAGGCAGGAGAGAGAGATGGCGTAACATCTCATAATGAAAATCATCAGGTCCGACCGATGTACTGCCAGATCGATGAAGAGCAAGTTTGAGTTCCACCACTGTAAAGGGGCGATTATAATCATAGAGACGATCAGCCCGAAAAGAAAGAGGCAATCGCTCTGCCCGAGACTTTATGGCAAAGAAGGCAGGGGAAGAAATAGAAGTGCTAGATGCATGAGAAAAGCTCCGGCCAAGAGCATCAGCGATGCTCTGGACATCAGCAACTTCCTGGCCATTAGAGATCAAGATGGAAAGGGGATGGGAAGCATACCTCCCAGTGACTCTCCGAATCTTGTCCCATACAGTTTTGGAACTGGTGGTAGAAGAGATGCCAGTAATGAACTTAATCCAAGACTCCTTTTGGCTTTGACATCGAACCTGCCGAGCATGGGCACGGGCCTGCTGATAAACAATGCGGTTAGAAAGAGTGGGATACCATCGAAAGGTATCCCAGGCCCGTTTTTGAGCCTTCCGTGCCTCTTGGCAGGCAGGACTCCACCATGGACGAGGATACCGTGGAAAACGTGTCGAGGTCTTAAGAATAGAATAAACAGCCGCCTGGACAATACAGTCAGTCACTGCCACCACACAATCGTCTATTGATGGTAGACAGATGATTGCAGGATCAAGTTCAGAGAGAGAGGTGAAAGATGGCCAGTCAGCCCGGTCCAGCTTTCACCGTGGCACTCGGGTCAGGTGGCATCGACCATGGCCAACCTATCTCAGTATGATGGGAAAATGATCACTGCCCCGAGGATCGCTGTCGACCAT
>NW_013757175.1:0-996 GCF_000517525.1 Limulus polyphemus | reverse complement strand
GTCTAAAACGTATTTTAGGACTTTTTTCATTAAATTCATTTTTAAACTTCATTAAAGAATACAATTTTGTACAAGTAATTGAATGTTATGCTACTATTTATAAAATAAAATCAGAAATCCATTAAAAGATAAGTTCTTTATCATTTTTTCAATTCACAAATGCACACTTGCATTGCCTACTAAGAAAGTTAGTACTGGTAGTCATCGGGTTAAAGGAGACATTAAAGATAGTGTATCTATATCAGATAGAACTAGACAGAAACGACGTTTAATAAATGCTGGTAGAAGTGTTTTAAAATTCTTATTTGGAACACCAACCACCTTTTGTTGTTCCACCTTTTCATTTAATTCTTGTAAATCGTCAGAGATGGGTATCTAAAAATGATTCATTTAATAGGAGAACAAGCAACTATAATGAAATCATTTTATTTGTTTGCTTGTTTCGATTTATGCATAAAGCTACACAATGGGCTATCTGTGCTCTGCCCACCATGGGTATGGAAACTCGGTTTCTAGTATTGTAAGTCCACAGACATACCACTGTGCCACTGGGGGGCATGAATTCATTAAACTAGACAATTGAGTTACACGACTAGGAAAGAGACACTCTACTAATATTTATAGTGATACCCTTAAAAGCAACTGATAGAATGTTTAAACTGTATATATTTATATCCTTACCATTAACCATTGTGTTAATATCCCAAACAATTTGATATTGTTAAGACAACAAAACACGCTCTGTTAACCCTTATCTATTTACCCTATTCCATTTATACTAACTACTAATACTAACTAAAAAGTTTGATAAGCTTCTGTTATGTCAGGGGAAGTCACACTATACTGGGAGCATGCACGTTGGAGTTTCTAGAAGGATCATGACTTAACGGGCAACCTCATGAGTGTCCCAGTATTTGCTTCACTTCCTCTTTTTTGTATATAAGCCGGAGATAGATTAAATAGGGATAATTGATTGAAATGAGCAGAATGCACCAT
>NW_013757174.1:0-995 GCF_000517525.1 Limulus polyphemus | reverse complement strand
ATTTTTTGTGTATTCACTGTATTGTATTGAACAAAATGGTTATGCGGCCCGCGTTCGCCATTCTCTCTGGCCCGCTGTGAAAAAAGTTTGGTGACCTCTGGAATAGAGTATGGCGAAAACCCACAGAAACCACAAACCCATCATAAGTTCTGAGCAGTGTAATGTCGTAAGGCTTGCTTGATTACCATCAGATAGGTTCTGGTTCTTCTAAATAGTAATATCTCTTCTTGTAAATATTTGACCACCCTAGCTGAGCAGGTGGGCCTCGCAATTCTCTACTTTAATCTAAGTTACTTCTAGGACTACAATGTCAGCAACCATAGAGTTAAAATCGTTCATGACTGGTTTATTGAACATGATAAAGACTTCCAGCTTCTACCCCTGTGTGTATGGTCCCCTATGGAAAGTTTAAGAATGAGTTTTTGTGAGATATAATCCATTACCATCAACAATACCTGGATTGGAGATGATATTGATTAATGAATGGTTAAGATTGAAGCAGAAACCTTACAAATGCTAATGGAAACAAGACCATGTCTTATCTAGACTATACTTAATGTATATGGTGGCACAACACATTATTAGGTTGGAGTTTCTAATATTTTGACCAGTGAAGATATGCAGAGGGTTGAGTACGTTATATTAAAACGATTTTGAATATGCAAGTCAGGGAGTCACGTGGCAACCACATGTCATATGAAGTCACGGAGGAACGGATTGTATCAGATCTATTTTATGATATTGCTTAGCGTGACGTAGATTATATAGTGCCACCAAAAACTGACCGAACGTATCGACAGGGACTGTAACAAGTGGTGATACTTCAAAATCATTTTAATATTATATATATATACAGTGTATATATATATAATGTATGTCACTGAAATTTCATCATGTTTCCAACATTTCTATTTCACAAGCTTTCCGCTTCAATATCAATATAAAAATTTTCTACAGTGCGTAGAAACGTATAAGCTGCTTTACTAATAGAGCTG
>NW_013757173.1:0-998 GCF_000517525.1 Limulus polyphemus | reverse complement strand
TGAATGATAACGTAATTTTCTAATCTTGTTTTTTTAACCACCTGATGTCGAATCTGTAGCTTAAGATATACAGAGAAAGAAAATAGTTTATTGTAAACGGCTAGTGCTTTTAGTTCCTCCGTGGGACAGCGGTAATTTTCCGGGCTTACAACGGTAAAATCCGGTGTTCGATTACCCGTGGTTTAGACAGCAGATAGCCCACTGTGGCTAATAAACAAACAAGCTAGTGCTTTTTAGTCTCTACGTTGTGCTTCAATTGTATCATTATCCTTCGCTTAAGTCTTAAGTTTTAACCCCGAAACTACTTATTTGAATTAATATTGTTTCTATTATTCATATGATTTTAACTCTAACGATTAGATTTTTATAAATCATAGTGTTTTAGATAATTATCGTTACATTTATTTTGTGTAATTTAGCAATACTATAAAACCATTTTGTTAGATATGTTTTTCAAAGTATTTTAGTTTTTATTACAGTGATACCTCATCGACATTTACAAGTTATTACCATTGCGGAAGAACGTAGGTTAAAAAGTAACTATTAATAAAATACACATAATATTTATGGGTATACAGATATGTTTATGACATTGAATGAACGAAAACCTCTATGTTAGGACAGCCTATATTTGAATGTTTTCATCATACGTTGCATCATTTATTGCAGGAGAGAAACGCCATTCCAAACGACCAACAGACCTGGGCAGGAGGTGTCATTCCATACGTGATTGATTATTCATTAAGTAAGAAACTCATTTTTTATACATATAGTTAACTAATTAAACTTTTTCCATACTACGTTATAATTACTGAATACATAATAGTATTGTTGCGTCAGCGAGGTCACGTGACTAGTATCACGCCACTTCTTTCTCGAACCTTCGTGAATTGTCGGGAGATTACTAGATTGGGGGTAGTCTGATATATATAAGATGGTAACAACGTGATGGAACAATGTGTAGGTAATGAGTAATTGAACTGCAGTCAGAGAGTGTG
>NW_013757172.1:0-997 GCF_000517525.1 Limulus polyphemus | reverse complement strand
ATCTGAGGATCAGCAACATATCCATCTGTGATGTTTATTAGCAACAATCAATTTTTACTGTTACTAGTTTTATGTTTCCATGGATATTATGATTCCTAAATATTGGCTTGACCAATTGTTGAGAAAAATTCATAACAACATAAAAGTTCTAACTGGAAGAATTAGTTACATGGATTTTACTTGAGACCTTATCAAAGCGAAAGGGATAGTGAATCATTTTCTTTGGATAATCGTTATTCCTGAAAATCTTCTCAAGATGTTTAAATTCTTCATCTAGGTATACAGAGGAGCATATACTTGTAGTTCTAGATTTTAGTGTTTTAATAATCTCAGTTTCGACAGCTATTGTATGGCATGAATGAAAATTTAGATATTTATTTGTTTGTCTCCTTCCGATAAATGGTAGTGGTCAACTTTTCTAAACTCATTTCCTCTGATGGCCAAAAGCTTGCAAATAAAAGTATTTTAACATATAAAAAAAGTTGTGTCTACTTCTGCATAAAAATTGTCATCTCATATTTGAATAACCTGCACTACAAGATGTATAAGGAAATATCTCATTCATCCCTGTAAAACAATCCAAAATATCATAGATCACTTGGATCACTGAATCATGTATCACTGAATCATGAATAACCTGCACTACAAGATGTATATGGAAATATCTTATTCATCCTTGTAAAACAATCCAAAATAGATCACTTGGATCACTGAATCATGAATAACCTGCACTACAAGATGTATAAGGAAATATCTCATTCATCCCTGTAAAACAATCGAAAATATCATAGATCACTTGGATCACTGAATCATGAATAACCTGCACTACAAGATGTATAACGAAATATCTCATTCATCCCTGTAAAACAATCCAAAATACCATAGATCACTTGGATCACTGAATCATGTATCACTGAATCATGAATAACCTGCACTACAAGATGTATAAGGAAATATCTCTTTCATCCCTGTAAAACAATCCAAAATAGATCACTTG
>NW_013757171.1:0-997 GCF_000517525.1 Limulus polyphemus | reverse complement strand
TTTAGAGAATAGGCGGGAGTTTGGCAATACATATTTAACGGTATACATTATGTACATTTACTTTAAACAAACATCGATATTAAAATAAATATAAAATAATAAATCCGTCATAACAGTGATCGACAAAGCACACAGAGAAAAGGGCCGGACATGGCCAGATGGCTAGCGTGCAAGACTGTGAATCCAAAGGTTTTTGGTCCACGTTCGATGCCATCAAATTGCGCTCCACACTTTGGAGCCATGGATGCGTTAGAAGGGCAATGGTCAAGTCCCACTAGTCGATCAGAGTAGCCCAAAAGCAGGCGGCTTGTGCCATTGACTAGTTGCCTTGAGTTTAGTCTGTCAGTTAAAATTTAAGAAGAACTAGCGCAAATAATCCTTGTGAGAATATCCGAGACAAACAAACAACGAAAGAGAAAAACATAAATTACAGACAAGAAATACGCTTGTTTTAGATATCCCGGATGTAAAGGCTTATGTAAGATACACTTAGATCTTTCACTTATATAACACATACATAACTTACTATATGATGATGGGGATGACATATAAGTTAGTCTAATCTATGGAGAAGAAGATTGTCTATTGTTATGTTCAACTTTATTACTTACGTGTGAGATAATAATATTATCCTCCCTCATTCATTGAACCTATGTTATTTTGTATTTTATAATGTTTGTAATATTTTTTTAACCGTAAGACCCACTCATGCACTACATAAGAGTTTCAAGGCCTGGTGGTTAGGGCGCTCGACTCGCAATCTGTGGGTGGCAGGTTCGAATCTCCGTCACCGAACATGCTCGCCCTTTCAGCCGTGGGGGCGTTATAATGTGACGGTCAATCCCACTATTCGTTGGTAAAAGAGTAGCCCAAGAGTTGGCGGTGGGTGGTGATGACTAGCAGCCTTCCCTCTAGTCTTACACTACTAAATTAGGGATGGCTAGCGCAGATAGCCCTCGTGTAGCTTTGCGCGAAATTCCCAAACAAACAAACCTTC
>NW_013757170.1:0-997 GCF_000517525.1 Limulus polyphemus | reverse complement strand
TAAAAACTCAGGTTTTTGATCCTCATTGGTCGACACAGCAAATAGCCCAATGTGGCTTTGCTTTAAAAAACAAACACTAAAACTGACTAAAAATTACTATAATCTCATGACTTAAAATATACTTTATAATGACACTCGTAATAGATGTGATGTAGATGTAACTGGTCATGTATTGTCGTTGATTAGGATGTTTTTTTGTGTTTTTTTTTCAAAACAATGAAACAACATACCTACCTAACTCTGGAGATTTCCGTTTCGATTCTATTTCGCGTTTTTATCATAAAACTTCCTTAGGGAAAACAAGAATGTTTTATCGTCAGGCTTGTAACTATGTTTGAAGATGTCAAGCAGAATATAGTACATGTAAAAATGCATACCAAAACTGATCAACACTTAGAAGAACAGCAGTACAAACAGTTGATTAACTACACGCTATTAGAATGTATGTCAAAGGTGAAGGTTAGTAGTAAAATTGTTAGTCATTGCCCATCGTTTTACAGAAGATTATTGGAAGTTCAGGATACAACTGCGGTAACTCACGCAACAGCGTAAGTAAATTCTACACATATTCTATTGCGATAAAAATAGAGAGAAATAGTTCGGTTTGTCAACTGACTTCTAAAGCAATTGAATTGGCCTTAGTGTGTAGTTTGTAAAATACAACTATGATCTCCGTAGTGTAAAGAATTTTGTACATACGTTTAACTTGTTTCGAATATATATATTATTTTAATACTAGTGGAGTGCGTGCTATTTGTTTATTGTTTAGAGAGAGAAGAGCAGTAACAGAGAAGAAATACTGAAAGGAGAAAAAGAGTAAGAAGAAAATAAGATAAAGGAAAGACTGAAAAAAGAGAGAGAGAATAAGAGCACAAACTGAGTAAGAAGAATAGGAGAGAGAGAGAATAAGAGCACAAATTAAGAAAGAAGAATAGGAGAGAGAGAGGAGAGACTAGAAATAGAGAGAATGAAAGCACAAGTTGAGATTGACAAAGCT
>NW_013757169.1:0-998 GCF_000517525.1 Limulus polyphemus | reverse complement strand
TTCGAATCCCCGTCACACCAAACATGCTCGCCCTTTCAGCCATGGGAGCGTTATAATGTTACGGTCAATCCCACTATTCGTCGGTAAAAGAGTATCCCAAGAGTTAGCAGTGGGTGGTGATGACTAGCTGCCTTCCCTCTAGTCTCACATTGCTAAATTAGGGACGGCTAGCCTCGTGTAGCTTTGCGCGAAATTCAAAAACAAACTCTTTATGCGTTTTTTTTTCGTTCACGCTCCTAACTATAAATATTTTTTTTCAAACAAGCGACAGAGAAAGTGTGTATGAAATTCCTTATATTTTTTTTTCCAGACTGACGAACGAGTGCACACGAAGACTGCCGGGTCAATGTTGATATCGATATGAAATTTTAAGAATTGCAAAAAATGAATAATTTTCCTGTAATGTACTCTTCAAAAGAAGCATTTTGACACATACACATACACATATAAATATATTTCTATGATTAATCATTCAGGAGATACAGAGCGTGACAGGCAGACAGACATTGGGCTATTAATACATTAAACTCTTAGTATTGTTTGTTTTTGTTTTGAATTTCGCGCAAAGCTACACGAGGGGTATCTGTGCTAGCCGTCCCTAATTTAGCAGTGTAAGACTAGAGGGAAGGCAGCTAGTCATCACCACCCACCGCCAAATCTTGGGCTACTCTTTCACCGACGAATAGTGGGATTGACCTTCACATTATAACGCCCCCACGGCTGAAAGGGCGAGCATGTTTGGTGTAACGGGGATTCGAACCCGCGACCCGCAGATTGCAAGTCGAGTGCCCTAACCACCTGCCTTCATATTTACCGAACACTTGTAATAGTGCTTTATTTTAATATAATATTTAAATACCTTAACTATTCAATATTCTCCTAGCACTACTACCTTGGTAGTCAGGACCGTTGCTAAGTATTTTGGTACCCTGGTGTAATACAACTCTCTGACTTTGGTGTTTTCCTATGTATTTCTTTACATGTAAAATCAAAATCGG
>NW_013757168.1:0-1810 GCF_000517525.1 Limulus polyphemus | reverse complement strand
ACAGTACTATTATATCTATATAGATACATACAACAGACAGTACTATTATATCTATATAGATACATACAACAGACAGTACTATTATATTCATGTGTTTAGATAAACTTTGATCGTGTTTCTGGTTAAGATTGACCATGTGTTTAGATAAACTATGATCGTGTTTCTGGTTAAGATTGACCATGTGTTTAGATAAACTATGATCGTGTTTCTGGTTAAGTTCTGACCATGTTTTTATATAAACTTTGATAGTGGTCTGGTTAAGATTGACCATGTGTTTAGATGTACTATGATCGTGTTTCTGGTTAAGATTGACCATGTGTTTAGATAAACTATGATCGTGTTTCTGGTTAAGTTCTGACCATGTTTTTATATAAACTTTGATAGTGGTCTGGTTAAGATTGACCATGTGTTTAGATGTACTATGATCGTGTTTCTGGTTAAGATTGATCATGTGTTTATATAAACTATGATCGTGTTGCTGGTTAAGTTCTGACCATGTTTTTATATAAACTTTGATAGTGGTCTGGTTAAGATTGACCATGTGTTTAGATGTACTATGATCGTGTTTCTGGTTAAGTTCTGACCATGTGTTTAGATAAACTTTGATAGTGGTCTGGTTAAGATTGACCATGTGTTTATATAAACTATGATCGTGTCTCTGGTTAAGTTCTGACCATGTTTTTATATAAACTTTAATAGTGGTCTGGTTAAGATTGACCATGTGTTTAGATAAACTATGATTGTGTTTCTGGTTACGTTCTGACCATGTGTTTAGACAAACTATGATCGTGTTTCTGGTTACGTTCTGACCATGTTTTGGTAAACTGTTCCATGCTGGTTTTTGCTGCAGGTTTTCTTGCCATTGAAAGCCTTGTTATGTTAAAAATTTATGTACTGCGCTTTCGTGTAGAAATGTAAAAACTCTGACCATATTGTTGCCTTCTAAATTCCACCTTTTTGATATTATTTTATAACTTTCAATCAATATAATATGTTCAGACTGAATATTTTTAATTAGATTTAAATCGAATTCCACCTTTAACCAGCTTTAAAAAAATTGGAATTTGCTGAAAGATGTTATCAGTTGGGTTTTAACCTAATTCAAACGTTTCCATGTCTGTGATCAACGAACCTGTAAATTTAACGCGTAATACGAACTTGTGTCCGAACACCAAACCCAAACCATATTTCAAACTAGTCACCTTCATCTTGTGCTCATTGTTCTCGAACCAGTCACGTGCTATCGTTGTTTGTAAGGCCTAATGTCTGTGTTTTTCATTAACTGATAAAAACATTCAATTGAAATATGAACTTCTGCGTATAACTTCTGAGAAAAATTGGTTTTTTAGCCGTTTCTTGTATATTCATGTTGAAGTTAGCATCTTCAACAATCCTTACCTGCAGATACTAAACCATAGACTCATGGATTACAGACATTCTGATTTATAGGACTTTTTATTTTTGAATATTATCACTCGAGGCCGCTAGGTAGCGCTTGCGCATGGGTAAGTGAAATAAAGTGTTCGCTCTACGTCAGATGCAGCCGATCAAATAAAACTACCATACATTGATGAGATGAGATCACACAGTTCCTGGTGAGCAAGAGCGAGTGGGGATAGTGAATCGTGGTGCCAGTCATTCTAATTCCTGGGGCTGAAATGCTGCACGTGGTTTTTCCGTGATTCCTTTACCGACTACCAGTTTATATTTTCCTATTCTTAATTGATATTTCTTCCACATTGTTGCAGTCATATTCTACCTCCCCTCACCCCCCTTTCTTTACGTAACTGCAATAGGCTTAGCGTTGGCA
>NW_013757167.1:0-997 GCF_000517525.1 Limulus polyphemus | reverse complement strand
TGGGTGCTACTGACTATCCGCCTTCTCTCTAGTCCAGTGATTCTGAACGTGGGGTGCACGCCCCACAGGGGGGCAATTTGAAAATGTTACAATAAGAAAAAATTTACATTATATCATTATACCTTTTCAACATCAAATTTGTTTTGAGGTGTCGAGGTGGGGCATGGAGCAAAAAAAAGGTTAAGCACCACTGCTCTAGTCTATCAGTTCAAAAGTAGGGGGGAAGGTTAGCGTAGATAGCCTTTGTGTAGCTTTGTACAAATATCCCCCCCCCCCAAGTGGCTCAGCGGTAAGTCTGCAGACTTACTACGCTAAAAATCTGATTTCGACATTCGTGATGGACAGAGCCCAGATAGCTCATTGTGTAACTTTGCGTTTAAGAACAAGTAAAACCAAACCCTCTTTTCTATCAGTTAAAGATTAGGGGGAGGGAAGTTATGTGCAGATAATCCTTTTGAAGCTTTGTGCAAAAATTTGTGAAACAAGCAATTCGCGTATTAATCCTGGTGGCTCAACGTATGTTTGAGTGTTTATAAGGCTAAAAATCGCGTTTCGATACCTGCAGTGTCACAGCCCGTTGCATAGCATTATGGTTAATAGTAAACAAACTATTTAAAATATAAATTTGGTTTCATGAAGTTATTCCAACAATTGTTGTTATTTTCCCAAACTTTTAGTATGTTTCTGTAAGTTGATCAATGTGATGTAATCCGATAGAAATGGCTCGTAATTATTGATTGTATTTTGATCAGCTGTGCCGAAAAATATATTTTTGGAAGACATAAACTACAACGAAAGATTTAACTGGATTGAAGGTAAGTTTTTTTATTATTGTTTGAAATCATATAATGTATTGTATCCAGTCTTTACTAGAGCTATTTTTATTATTGTTTGAAATCAAATAATGTATTGAATCCAGTCTTTACTAGAGCTAATTTTATTATTGTTTGAAATCATATAATGTATTGTATCCAGTCTTTACTAGAGCTATTTTTAT
>NW_013757166.1:0-996 GCF_000517525.1 Limulus polyphemus | reverse complement strand
CCTCGTTACACCAAACATGCTCGCCCTTTCAGCCGTGGGGGCGTTATAATGTGACGGTCAATCCCACTATTCGTTGGTAAAAGAGTAGCCCAAGAGTTGGCGGTGGGTGGTGATGACTAGCTGCCTTCCCTCTAGTCTTACACTGCTAAATTAGGTACGGCTAGCACAGATAGCCCTCGTGTAGCTTTGCGTGAAATTCGAAAACAAACAAACAATACAACAAAATATCATGCTAAACAATTAAAAGAGGCAAAACAGGATATCATGATAAGTAAATGGTACAGTATTAAAGGAGGTTACAACAGGATATCATGATAAGGAGGGTATCATGGTAAACAAATGAGCTTTGTGTGACTCTAAGCGCGTAAAGATAGACATTGGAACGTAACTATCCTTTCAGTTTGTATATACTCAGAATCCGTGTAATTTTAACGAAAATCGTCCACAATTGCTCAGAAGACTCCATTTGCTATCGATTACAAGTGATTTCGATCCCTCTTTTTATGAACTGTAATCAAACCAATGGACACTGCATATCAATTTGGCTCGAAGCTTTGTATGTATAGCCAGCTAACTTCTCTCATAGTTCTGGAGCTAACAGGACCAAATTTTTACAATAAACAAATCGGTGCACGTTTTAGTTATAACCACCATTAACTTCGGATCAGAATTGGCATGTGCACATGGGGTGGCCCGGGGGGGGGGGCGTGTCTTTATCTACATGGCATATTCCCTATACAGAGAGGCTAAAACATCTCTGAAAGGTCATCCGGGTATGATGAGGGTCTAAGAGTAGGTTTTCAGGGTCGCTGAACCCGAGTCTGGCATTGGATTTTACGTTCCTGACTCTTCTTTAGATCCTAGGGGCGCCATGTTTGAAACAGTGTTCATACTCCCACTCACAAGATAGCGCGTGTGTATGTTCTTATAGCAAAGCCACATCGGGCTGTCTGCTGTGTCAACCGAGGGGGAATCGAACCCCTGAATGCAGCGTTG
>NW_013757165.1:0-997 GCF_000517525.1 Limulus polyphemus | reverse complement strand
TTTTTTTAACTTTTCCTATTCTTAGCATTTCGTCCTCTGATGGGACAGCCGTAAATTTACGGACTTAGAACGTTAAAATCTGAGGTTCGATTCCCCGCAGTGGACACAGCAGACAATCCAATGAAGCTTTGCTCTAAAACAAAAAAATATTACCATTTCATGCAATATATATATATATTTATTTATGAAGCTGTCAGTGACACTAAAATATAAAGAAAAGGTTTAGTTTTTTAATTTCGCGCAAAGCTGCACGAGGGCTATCTGCGTTAGCCGTCCCTAATTTAGCAGTGAAAGACTAGAGGGAAGGCAGCTAGTCATCACCACCCATTGCCAACTCTTGGGCCACTGTTTTACCAATGAATAGTGGGATTGACCATCACATAATAATGTCCCTCCCAGCTGAAAGGGCGAGCTTGTTTGGTGGAACGGGGATTCGAACCTGCGACCCTAACCACCTGGCCATGCCGGGTATCAAAAAAGAAAATAAAAACGCACAAAATTAAGTGAGAGCATCTCAAAATATTTCCCATAATGCCTCAGTTAAACAATACTTTTTACTACCTTGCGATCATCTCGCGCAGCCAATCCGAAGAACTGGATTCACTACCTATAAATCTATAACAATAGCGTTTGAAATACAAAATGGAGTTTATTTTCATAAATAAATAATATTTACAAACAGACATATTCAGCCACGACCTGCATATAGAACATTTATCATTAGCAGCTCGACAACTTGCCTTCCACAAGGGTCTGTGTCTGCTATCTATTAGACTCAGTTATGTATATGTAATAGCATAATGTCTGTCTGTCTGTTCGTTTCGCTCCGTATCTCCTAAACGGTTAATAGTAGAATATATATATATATATATAGCAAAATGCTTATTTTCAAGAATACATTACAGGAAAATTTCTTAGTTTTTGCGATTTCTAAAATTCCATATCGATATCAGCATCGATCCGTCAGTTTTCGTATATGCTCAACGGTCAATCAAAG
>NW_013757164.1:0-1205 GCF_000517525.1 Limulus polyphemus | reverse complement strand
AGCTAAGAATGTAAAGTTACAATAGTTTGTTATTATTGGTGTTAATGTGCAGCTAAGAATGTAAAGTTACAATAGTTTGTTATTATTGGTATTAATGTGCAGCTAAGAATGTAAAGTTACAATAGTTTGTTATTATTGGTGTTAATATGCAGCTAAGAATGTAAAGTTACAATAGTTTGTTATTAATGTGCAGCTAAGTATGTAAAGTTAGAATAGTTTGTTATTATTGGTATTAATGTGCAGCTAAGAATGTAAAGTTAGAATAGTTTGTTATTATTGGTATTTTTGTTAGTTTTATTTTACGAGGTTTACAATTGCTGTTTTTTTTCCTTCTAACATTGTACTAGTTTACTATTAGGCCAAATGGATCAGTTTTGTATTTTCTTTTGTATTCGTTTTGCATCTCTTTCGATATAATCGGTATGGTGCGATCCAAACTGTACAGATACAGGTTTTTATGCAAAGTTGTAGTATGTAGAATTTGCAACTTTCTACTTTTCAGTGGTTAGAATAACTTTTAAAAATGTCTTTTATTTTCTTCCCACTGGACACCGTTCATATAGTTTTCTTTGTGTACACGTGAGTTGTGCTACTTTTCCCTTGATCCTTCTTGATTATATAACGTGTGGGACACGTGGATGGCTTTTGTCAGTGAACTTTGTGTTAGCGAATTCTCACCTGTTATCATGGTTGGGGTAAGTCTTATAGCAGATATCATTCTGAATGGTCCTGGTGATCTCAAGTTGATCATTTGTCCATATTCCTCTGTTTTTCATTACGATTAAGTCTTGGAAAATTTAAATTCCGGATATGAAAATATCTTTATGATGTGAGTTTATGAATATTTTGCGTCCGAAAGAACTATTACATACCCCTCCTAAAAACGACAAATGTTTTGTGGTATCACACAACGTGTTGCACACCCCTCCCAGAAGCGACGAATGTTCTGTGGTATCAGACAACGTGTTGCATATCCCCCACAAAAGCGACAAATGTTCTATGATATCACACAACATGTTACATACTCCTCCAGAAAGCGATAAATCTTCTGTGGTTTCACACTACGTATGACTGCCATGCAATGTCTAAATGTAATTCTGATATATTCTGTTCCAATGCAGGCCCGGCATGGCCAGGTGGTTAAGGCACTCGACTCGCAATCTGAGGGTCGCGGGTTCGAATCCCTGTCACACCAAACATGCTCG
>NW_013757163.1:0-1393 GCF_000517525.1 Limulus polyphemus | reverse complement strand
AGAATCAGCCAGTCAATGTACAGTGTAGCTGATAGAATCAGCCAGTCAATGTACAGTGTAGCTGACAGAATCAGCCAGTCAATGTACAGTGTAGCCGATAGAATCAGCCAGTCAATGTACAGTGTAGCCGACAAAATCAGCCAGTCAATGTACAGTGTAGCCGATAGAATCTGTCAGTCAATATACAGTGTAGCTGACAGAATCAGCCAGTCAATATACAGTGTAAGCGATAGAACCAGCCAGTCAATATACAGTGTAAGCGATAGAACCAGCCAGTCAATGTACAGAGTAGCCAACAGAATCAGCCAGTCAATGTACAGTGTAGCCGATAGAATCAGCCAGTCAATGTACAGTGTAGCCGATAGAATCAGCCAGTCAATGTACAGTGTAGCCGACAAAATCAGCCAGTCAATGTACAGTGTAGCCGACAAAATCAGCCAGTCAATGTACAGTGTAGCCGACAGAATCTGCCAGTCAATGTACAGTGTAGCCGATAGAATCAGCCAGTCAATGTACAGTGTAGCCGATATAATCAGCCAGTCAATATTATATTATCTTCATTTTTTGTTTCCCAACAATTTCAATAAAAAATGCTTATGAAAACAATTTAACTTGGCACATAAAATAATCTCATTTTGAAACTATAACAATTGTTTACCTTTTCTATAGAATAAGATACTTAATGTGAACAAAATAAGAGGCAGACTTAAGAATAAAATATCTGCCCTAAAACTTAATAGCTGTCACATGACAACTGGATAACACTGAAGTTAATTAGGATAAACTACCCTTTGGTTTCAGTTTCCATTTCATCTAAGACATAATTCAATTTCTTTATGAGTAATTCTGTTTTAGCTGCTGAAATATCAGCATGCAATACACATCGTAGGGATGAAGCTGATCTGGGATTCATTATAACAGAAACTGGTTCTCCAAGCTTTTCCACCTCCCTCTGATCGAACTGTAAGTAAAAACGTACGACGGTGTAAGCATTTTCTGCTCAGAGCTTGTCAGTTATACAAAATTAATGAAATAATCTGAGTGGGAAACAAATACAACAACTACAAAAAATAAAGCAAAAAAAAAGAGTTTAAAATATACATTTTCAAAATATTTTCTTCAGCTAATACTAAGTTTTATTTCTTGATGGGCTGTATCAGGATTCTGTTATAAGAAGCACATGTTAACTCACTTCATTTTTAGAAAATGTATGTTACGAATGGATTCCCAATCATTTCTAGTTCTTTGTTTGTTTGTTTGTTTTGGAATTTCGCGCAAAGCTACACGAGGGCTATCTGCGCTAGCCGTCCCTAATTTAGCAGTGTAAGACTAGAGGGAAGGCAGCTAGTCATCACCACCCACCGCCAACTCTTGGGCTACTCTTTTACCAACG
>NW_013757162.1:0-998 GCF_000517525.1 Limulus polyphemus | reverse complement strand
TTTTTCATTATTTAATAAAGTTTTTAACTCGTTAGGACACGTGTGTTTTAATCATTGAATACATTTTTTAACTCCTTAAAACACGTCTTTTCATTATTTAATAAAGTTTTTAACTCCTTAAGATGTTAAATGTTAACCTCTTGTGACACTCTAATGCCCCGAAGAATCGAAAATTAACCTTCACGTGTATTTTATTAAAGACTGGATTAACCTGTTAGTTCGCTCTTGAATTTCGCGAAATCTTTATCGTTTTTTGACTTTAATCAACCGTACAGTTTATTATACAGTTTAAAGAACGACATTACCTCAGTGGCTTGAGAAACTGTAGAAGTCTCTAAGAAAACATAAGCGTACGAACAACCAGTAATGCGCTAAAAAAGTCAAGTACATCATCTAATATAACTATGTAAGTGAAACGGGAGAGCCAGGGCACAGTGGTTGCGTTCTTGGGCCCCAAGGTCACAATCCCTCCCCTCCCTCACATCACCTCCGCCCCGACAGGCCGACCATCCGGTTTATCTCCCCCTGCGAGTCAGTCGGTCTTCCGGATGTAAGTCCAAGACACAGTAGTCGCCTTGAGTTTGGAGATTGTGTGAAGCTGTAATTATTTTATTGGCTCATGGCTGTCAGTGGAAGTACTGGTGTGTTTATGAACGCCAAGGTCTTACGCAGACCAAACTAAGTCGCTGAATTGGCAAACGCACAGCCTGCTAAGTTTGTGATCAGATGTCACGAACTAACAGAACTTAAGTAAACACAATATATGTGTCCGGTAAGAAACGAGTCTCAGTTTTTATGAAAGTGCAGTTATTTATTTATTAGTCCCCCCCCCCGACCTTTCAGTTTATTAGTGTTATCGAATATGTGACAACTAGAAGAGTGGTTTTGTAGCCCCCCCCGACCTTTCAGTTTATTAGTGTTATCGAATATGTGACAACTAGAAGAGTGGTTTTGTAGCCCCCCCCCGACCTTTCTGTTTATTAGTGTTATCGAATATG
>NW_013757161.1:0-994 GCF_000517525.1 Limulus polyphemus | reverse complement strand
TTTTTTTTTAACTTCTTTAGACAAAAATAACGAAGCCTGAACAGAGAGAAAAACAATCCTGGAGATAATAAGGCAGGAAATGTCAATGTTATTTTATGAAAATTCCCATTTTCTCCCAAATCATTTATTATTTTTATAGGAATATGTGAAAAGCTGGATGATATTTAAATAGCCTAAAACATAGACAACTCACCTTTTAGAAATACTTGCTATATTCTTCTGCCTAATTTTACTTCCATTTTAATCACTTATATGATTCTCAAATAAATAAAACTTTGAACAACGGAAAAATTTAATGAGTTCAGTGAAAGTTAAAATTTTAACAGTATGCTATTGAAAAACTCCTCCAATCAAAATAGTATTTGTATTTTTTATAATTACTAATTGTAGTAGCCAATTCACGCCCACACTATTTTCTATAAACACTAAGATATGACTTTATTTAATAGGTAATTTAGCTTACACCATTGTCCTTTTAGTTAACAATACGTATTGAAATGCCCTCGTAAACTCAACGTACTCAATATTGAATCCAAACATATTCATGCTTCATGAAATTATTTATTAACTGATACCGTAAATTGGTTTTCATTCTCAATTTGGGCTCGACATGGCCAGGTGGTTATGGCACTCGACTCGCAATCTGAGAGTCGCGGGTTCGAATCTCCATCCCACCAAACATGCTCGCCCTTTCAGTCGTGGGGGCGTCAATCCCACTCTTCGTTGGTAAAAAGAGTAGCCCAAGAATTGGTGGTAGTTGGTGATGATTAGCTGCCTTCCCTACAGTCTTACATTGCTAAATTAGGGACGGCTAGCGCAGATAGCCCTCGTGTAGCTTTGTATTTTTGCGGGAATACCTGACACAATCTAAACGTTGCATCTCCGTCACTGTGCGGTTCTTAATTCGGCAGCATTGTTCTTTTAGATAGAAAAGCTAACGGATATTTTTTTTGTTTATATTGTTCTTTAGTGAAAAGCGTCCAGAATTGTGTTA
>NW_013757160.1:0-1730 GCF_000517525.1 Limulus polyphemus | reverse complement strand
ATTCAAATCCTATGTCAAATCCAGCACAGAGGTATAAAGGTTAGTACAGTCATCAGGATTCAAGGCCAGAAAAGGTCAGCTTTCAGAGAGGTTTGAGGGACTTTGCTGGCACTGTAACAAACCTGGGAACAAGAAAGCTCAATGCTGGAAACGTCAACACGGGAAATATGCCACAGCATGAAAGGCTGCTACCCAGAAAGGTTGTTAGAACTGTGGAGAGCAAGGACATATGAGGAGCCAGTGTAAGAGAAAACTACCAATAAGTCAGCCTCGGGGAAACCAGTACTGGTTTAGTGCTGAGGGATGCCCATCAACCCCCATTGTGAAAGTCCCAACAGCTAGCTGTAAAATGGCAAGCACATATAGTGTCTACATGACAGGAAAGCTGGCTGGCCAGAAGTGCACCTTTGTCATAGATTCTGCATCTCAGCAAACCCTTGTGAGTATCAAATTGCTAGATCACAAAGGAGTACCAGAAGCCATACGGAAGCTCTGTGGTGTGAAAGACATTATGCAAGGTTGTGGGGACTGGTGTGGGTAACTATTGAGCTCATGGGCATAAAGGACAGACACAAAGTATACTTGGCTGACATTGAAGACCAATCCATATTAGGATTGGACTACTTACTACAGAGGAAGTGTGTGGTTGACTTCGATAAAATGACGTTTGGGAACAACAAAGGCCAAATTATGTTAAGTGTTGCTGCATCTGTTGATTTGCATGTCACAGCACTCAAGTCAACTACAATATCCCCTATGTCAGAGAAGATAATTTGGGGTAGAATAAAAGAACATCCACAAGAAAGCCTGATGCTTGTGGAAGACCTATCCAGGCCAGCAGACGTGAAGATTGGAAAGTCACTTGTGCCAAGTCATCAAGTAGTACCCATAACAATGGCTAATTTCTCTAGATGTGAGCAGACACTTAAGGAAGGGGCATTGTTGGGTGTGTGCCAGGAGGTAGAGCTAGTCAATGTTAAGGCAAGAAATACAACCATAAAGAAAGAACATCCTCTCCCAGAACATTTAACTGACCTCTGTAAGGAGAGCATAGCCCATTTCTCATCATTACAGGCTCTTCAGGTTAGGAAACTTTTGGCGAATTATGCAGACAACTTTTCAAAAGGAGATCATGACCTTGGCTGCACAGACCTTGTGGAGCACAGAATAAACACAGGCAATCACCATCCAATAAAGATCCCTCTGAGGAGAATAATTCTGGCAAAACGACAAGATATGTAGAAGGTCATGGATGGCCAAATTAAAGAACGCATAGTCGAGAAATCAGATAGTCCCTGGTCAGCTCCTGTCATGTTAGTCCAGAAGAATGATGGGACCCAACGTTGCTGTGTGGACGTCAGGGCTCTGAACAGTATAACCGAAAAGGACTCATACCCACTGCCAAGAATTGATAATACTCTTTATGCCCTAAATGGAGCCAGGTGGTTTCAACTCTGGACTTAAAGTTGGATTTCCATCAAGTGAAAATGGCTGAAGCAGATAAACCTGCATTTAGTTATGGCCAACGTTTCTGGCAATACTGTGTGATGACATTCGAGTTTAGAAATGTTCCAGCAACATTTGAGAGGCTAATGGAAAGAGTACTGGAAGGCCTACAATGGACAATAGACCTAGTGTACCTGGATGATATCATTGTGTTTGCAGCAACGTTTGATGAGGAAGTATTCAAGCATTTGAAAGCAGCAAACCTCAAACTCCATCACAAGAAA
>NW_013757159.1:0-1574 GCF_000517525.1 Limulus polyphemus | reverse complement strand
CATAAATATCTACCTTTCACATCAATTTTTCTACCACACCAGAGTGAGCTGGGTCCATTCAGATTTCCATAAAAGGGAAAGTGGTATGGCAACTGCATTACTAGATCACCAAGGTCTGCTTAACTGGTCCCAATTGTCAAAAGTCTAACACAGAGGCAAAGAAACAGGGGGTGACTTTTCAAGTGGACACTCCAAGGAGAAAGACAGTGTCCTAGCATAGGATTAAAAGGTTCAAATAGGGTACAAATATTCTGAAAACATAACTCTGATTGAATGATGGGGTGGTCAGTTTGTATGCTTCAGAATATCCAATGTCATGTAAGGCCTTGAGACATTATATTTCCTTCTCACCCTTCCACTTAGATCGATATTAAAAGTAAGAGAGATGTAAGTCCTGAAAGTTAGCACAGAAATACATGGCACTAGTGTGATCATTACCATCACAATGGACATAGATAGAAGCAACGAAACAAGAAGTCGTCAGATGGCCACTTGTTGGCAGTTGAAATATTAAAACAGATTTGGAATATATGGCCACACAGAACAATTCATATACCTTACAGGGAGGCAAGAAGGGATAAAGCTTTTAATAAAATTTCTGTTTTTTTTTGTGTTTCCCTTTTTCAGTGAAAAGAAATAATACAGTTGGCTGTAACATTTTGATATTTCATCTCAGAATGAATCTTACCCACAAATCAGAAAGTCACATTTCATATATCCATTCAGTTCAACTTATTTAACCCCACCTAGACTGGAGAGCATTTTTCAGGTGCCAAATGCACACCTGCATATCAGATTTCAAACTGTAAGTAAGAATAACGTTTCCAACTATATTTAAACAATATGTAACTCAGATATTTTAAAATTGATATTTCACCATTTTGTAACATTCATTTAGTGTCATTCGCAAAGAAAAAGAAAAGTTCAAACTTACATTTTTGCAGAACTCCAATTAGTATCATTTGTAAACAACACACTTATAGAGAAAAAACAGCAGATTTTTCCCCCTGTCCTAAAGCATAAGTTTTAGTTGTTAAGACACTATCATCCCTTGTTAATACAGTAAGCCAAGTCTTATTTATTTCTTGATTTTTCTTCTCTGTTTTAGGTTCTATTATCATAATGCCTTGTTCCAATTCTTTTAACTGAACAGCTAGTAATAAAGACCAGCTTTGAAAATAGTTACAGGCAAAGTTTAAATTACCATTGGATAGAGCAGATTAAAAACTATTTTCGTCAATGTAGTATTAATAAAGTAGTGTGAGAAAATATTTATGGTTTCATAGGAAAGTGATTAGATGCAGCTCCTGTAGAAAATATCAATGGATTCTAGTGAGAAGTTTAGAAGTCTTAGGAACAAATTGTAGATTTGGGAATTTTTTTGTAGTTTTTGTTTGGACATTCTTTTCATCCCGAATTTGTGTGTGTTAAATAATACTTCTTTGAAAGCTATCGAAATTTCCTAATATGACAATACATTAACTAAACCTAGTTAGGTTTAAACTGTTAGATATGTAATGACAAAATATTCTGATGACTCAAATGTTTGTTTATTGAATATCATAAAAAACGAA
>NW_013757158.1:0-3143 GCF_000517525.1 Limulus polyphemus | reverse complement strand
TAGAAACGTGGCGTGACACTAGTCATGTGACTTCGCTGACGCAACAATATCTATATTTGGATACAGATGGGTAAATACGATTCTCCCCTCACGTTGTGAGCGTCTTATATATATATATACCAGACTAACATATATCTAGTATTCTCCCGACAATTCCCGAAGGTTCGAGAGAACGAGTCACGTGACCTCGCTGACGCAACACTGTAATCCTACCAAGTTTCAAGTCAATCTGCTGAGAAATGCAAGAATGGCGGTCGGTTGAAAAGTGTTTGAAAGAAGAATAAAGAATAGGAAAACAGTAGTAAACATAAATAAACTTGATTAACTATACTGATGGCCAGGCTTGCTCTGATCAGAAGTTAATATCATTAATCAGTAAGTCAGATTTTGTTGTTGTTGTTTTTTTGCACTAAAACTATTTCTGGGTTGCTAATGATATTATTGGTTATAATATTTCGAATAATTATGACTTATTTTTATTATTAATTTTTACTCTTATGAATATTATTTTGCATTGTTACTTTAATGTATGGATTGTGTACTAATCTTATAAGTTTAATGAACTGTTATTGGGATTACGGCCGAAAACATCGTGAATAACAATGATAACCTAATCATTATAGGTTTTTTTTTTTTATTCATTTATGAAATTGGTACTTCTTGTCACTTTATTTTTGGTTTTACTAGTTTCTAGAGCTATATAGCTTGGTTACTTCTGATCATATGTTATTAATCATTATTAATTAATACAAACAAAACTTAGAGCTTTAACAAAGAAATTTGATTAGAGGATAATAAGAGTCATTGTTTTATGTTTCCGTTTTATTTTCTTTACTCACGTCTGTATTAAATAAGGTCTTACAAAAACATATTAGGCTCTAGAATCAAGTATTGCTATTTTTATCATCATTCCTACGCTTAGGCGGAAAAACATATGCGGTTCCAATAAATAAATGATGTAAACTTTAACAATTTTCCGATGAACGGTGACAACAAAGACGTACCACGAACACTTGCATTTTTTTTTTCGTCAAGATAGTTGAGCTAACAAAGAATGCCCTCCGGTCCTTTTGGCTTTTCTCAGAGCCTGCATATCCTAGACTTTAAGTACTGTTGCTAGGTTTCCAAGGAAGCCATGGCAACATACTACAGATACCAAGAAATGTGTTTAATAAAGAAAGCGTATTTAAGTATTTTCTCTACCTGACTACCCCTATAGTAAATAAAAAAAACAAACTACCAGATAGCACAACTTGACACAGTGATACAGGATGACGTGAGGAAGGTCATTGGGGGGGGGGGGGTTGACCTCTTCTAATTTCATACTGATAGAATTCTTGAAAACAGTATGTCTTTCTTTTCTGTATTGGTACGTATATGTATTTTAATTGCACTTTTAATGTTTATTATGTTAAGAAAAAAAAATAGAAGAACCATTTTCTATCTTTTGTTACAAACGAGTTTTTATTTCACCCGTGGGAACTCCAGCTAGTTGATCAAGAAAACAACTTGAAATATTCCTAAGTTTTGAAATGTAAATTTATTTATGTATCTAAAATACATTCGTATGAAATGGTTTCATTTTAGAACAGTTTAAATTCTGACAATAACAACAATAGTAATAATAATAATGTTACGTCTCCGTTTGTTAGTTAACTTTCCGTAACTTCGTTCCGACGAAACTTTAGCGACACAAGTCCTTACTTAATAAAACTGGTTTATTCTTTCCGAATATAACTTTACGATACACTTAATTTCAACAATCGCGCTAAAACAACCGCTATAACAACGAACGTGCTCAATAATACTCTCTGACTGCAGATCAGTTACTCACTGTCTACACACACTATCATTCCGTCACGTTGTCACCCTCTTTTATATACCAGACTACCCTATATCTAGTAAATGCTAGAGCATTCGCCAAGGTACAGGATAGTTCTAGAAACTAGTCATGTGACTTCGCTGACGCAACAATAATATACATTAGGTTATCTATAATTAATCTCCAAGTTTCAAATCAAAAATGATAATTCGTGGCACGATCACGCCAGGATATAAAAATAATATAGACCACTATTGTTTAAATTACGTGATAATATTAATATTGTTTAGTAACTAGAAACGAAATACGAAATTACAGTACTTAAGTGATAACCATTTGTATTTAGATAAGACTAATAAACTATTCGCTAGGCCTGACCATGAACTTACGTTGCTTGAATGGGGGGTTAGACCCCATCTAATTTCGTCATGTCATCATAGATCAATGTGTCAAGTTTAGCGCTGATTGATCAAGAAAAATGGAAACGTATAAAGAAACAGGTATGAAATGATAGTTATACGACCGTGTATTTTTTCCCGGACACACACTTTACTTTATATAGTAGATTAATCTTGTCCAAAGTAAACAAAGAAAAAAATATAATTATCTCTAACAGTGAAGAATACCTTCCACTGATGGTATAACTATGTTTTAGATAAACTAGAAAACTGTATAGTCATTGATGTGTGAAGAATAAAATACTAGTAGGCTTTAGGTGATTGAAATTTTGATGTTCTGAAAACCTTTATGGTTTGTTTGTTTTGAATTTCGCGCAAAGCTACACGAGGGCTATCTGCGCTAGCCGTCCCTAATTTAGCAGTGTAAGACTAGAGGGAAGGCAGCTAGTCATCACCACCCACCGCCAACTCTTGGGCTACTCTTTTACCAATGACCGTCACATTATAATGCCCCCACGGCTGAAAGTGTGTTGTATTTATATGTAAAAGTTAATAGTTTATATCGATAATATTCATTTATCAAGTTTGATCGTTTTTTTAATATGAAATCATTACCTTTATAAATAACAGAGGCGGTCAGCTTGTGTGTGTGAACTAGAGAAACAAAATATTGGAACTGAACTTATTATTTAAACCTGTGCCCTAAATAGGGTGAATGATATCAAATAACTTATGGGTATCTTCCTATATATATTCTACAGTACTCAGACTTTATGTTTATAAGCCAGAACACTTTAATATCCTGAGTGATTTAAGGTTTTCGTGGTGTTTCAAGCTCTATCAATAAGTAGTATAAAGTTATAACGACTAAAATAAAACACACAAGCTTCTTTGTAGGGTTCAAAGGTCTCCTCATAATTCAC
>NW_013757157.1:0-1105 GCF_000517525.1 Limulus polyphemus | reverse complement strand
GTTTTGACATTGATCCCAGGACACTATTTTGAAACAGAGTTAGTTCACTAAGATAGAAACAACTTTTTGTCAAATTATATATATTATTATATAAAAATGTTCTAATTGTGCGCACGCTCACTATTTAGTAAGTTTAGATTTACGGCTGCACAAATGTAATACTCGTGTTTTAAAACAGATGGTCTCAAGTATTAATGTATGTGTTACCTATCTTGTACTTTTACAGCTATGTAAGTCCGACTAAATATTACAACACAAACAAAACATATTAAACAATATATCAAAGGGACGGTGGTGGTAACATATAAACGTGAATAAAAAAGGCCTTCTCTGTAAATGTTACATCAAACACAAAATATAACATAACCTGATTGAGCTGACTTGTTAGCTGTTAATGAAGAGTTTGAAATGAAATATAATAGTACGCAACTCTAGAATAGATAGGGAAGTGTGAAAACGTAGCTTTCAATTATACACTTTTTTATATATGTATGCGTTGATCAAGTACAAAATTATATTTCTATCATGCATAGAACTCTAATTCACATTAGCTATATGCTAAAGTGCGCTGTTGTTAGAGCGGTAGGTTTCAATGTTTATAACATAAAGTTCAGTACTTCATATCCGTGGTGGTTACAACACAGATGGCTCATGTGGAACTTTATGCTTAAGCAAATAATGTATATTTATCATAGTTCAGTAAAGGCTCTTTCAAGTTAAACTTTAAAACTGCAATATATATATTACATGTTTTCTTTATTTTTGAGATCCGTATAAAACAACCATATCTGTAGCTACTATAGCCTTACTGAAATATACGTTTCAAAACTGCATATAACACATTTTGACCTAAAAAGTATACATGTGATTAATTGTTATGTGTAACAAGATAATATAATGATCAATAAAATCCTATTGTAAGCAAAAATATATTTAATAATAAAACTAATTAATAATCACGTTTGTTCTCATGAAAATAATTAAAACAGTTTATAGTAGGAGTGGAATGAAAGATGATTCGAATTTCTGTAACAATCATGGTAAATATATCCCTGTAGGGTATAGTTCGCATATGTGTGTGGCACTCCACAAAAATGACAGAAGC
>NW_013757156.1:0-995 GCF_000517525.1 Limulus polyphemus | reverse complement strand
CAGCAACCGCATATAACAGCAAAAGTTTTTCTTCATTACCCATTCAAGCCGTCTCCAGCCATTATTATAACAGTAAGATACGAGCAGATCCGAAAATTTTAATATTGATACTTTAAAATTAACTTATATTATTTCTCTAAGTGAAAGTTGGGCAGTCAAAGTTCAATATTTGGGATGTATTTTTACTCCAACGTGATTCTGTGATTATATAGGAATTTCAAAAGTTTTCAGCATTAATGCTACAAATTTATTCTTATGAATTATTCACCGTGCAAGCTATTTAAAGTATTAAAAAGTAAATGTGAAGCCCAATCTATCATTCGATTTACCACTTCTGATAGATATAAATATAGCACGGTTTCTCAGGTGTTTGAAAGGATACTCTAGGGCAGTGGTTCTCAAACAGTGCGCCCCAGAACTTTTTCAGGTGCGCTTCATAGCATTCCTGAAAAATCTATCCAGATATGAAAAGCAGATGTATACTAAGTTACTATATTATACCATTCTTTACGAACACTCTGCTTGTTTCGTTGCGACATTATTATAGTTATGAGTTACTTTTCTTGCAACTAGCTTCTGGTCCGCAAGTTTTGCACGCGTTTAAAACACGTAACAAACGTGGCTGGAACGGCATGTTAACACCAGCACTAGCTTTCATCACGTGGCAACTGGCAGTGTTGCATAACAGGCGTTGGTGAGTGGGCGTGTCGTGTCTTGTGAACTGCCGTCAAGAGTAAATGTATTGTGCCTTTTACAAGTTTCAGAATAATTACCGTTGATATAATTGTCTTTGTTAAGAATAATTCACACATAAAAATGGATAAGTTTCTTAAAAAGAAGCGTGACATTGATGAATGTAATCCTGAAAGTGAGCAAACCTCAAATGTGGAAAGTTGTTCTAGTAAGAAAGCAAAACCGCGACCGACTTGTAAATATGATGAGAGTTATTTAAGCTTTGGCTTTTCTTGGACCGAAAATGTTGATAATCCGCAGTC
>NW_013757155.1:0-1238 GCF_000517525.1 Limulus polyphemus | reverse complement strand
AATGTTACGTTACTATACTAGCTGGACATGTTCAATGTTATGACTGGGTACAATGTTACGTTACTGTACTAGCTGGACATGTTCAATGTTATGACTGGGTACAATGTTACGTTACTATACCAGCTGGACATGTTCAATGTTACGCTAGTATACCAGCTGGACGTGTTCAATGTTACGTTAGTATACCAGCTGGACGTGTTCAAAGTTATGTTACTGTACCAACTGGACATGTTCAATGTCATGTTACTGTACCAGTTGGACATGTTCAATGTTACGTTACTATACCAGCTGGACATGTTCAATGTCATGTTACTATGTTACTATATGTTCAATGTTAGCCAGTATTAACCAATTTGTGCCCATTCTGTCCATATGTTTCGTTTTAAACACACAATATGGTTGTAAATGTATTTTATTAAGTGTTTTAATATCACATTCGTGTGTCTTAATAACTATGTGGAGTATGATAAAAAATAACCATTTTCACGCTCTGACACCTGCTTTTGAGCCATAGCGGTCGCATGGTGCCTTACGCCAGCTCTTGAGGGAGAGTGACAGAGTGTTATGCTTGACGGTCTAAGAGAGCTAAACTAGTATACTCAGAGGATCTCAAATAGCAGAGTGTTTTCTTACACTGAGGGTTTGGTTGTAAAAGACACTTAATTTTGTGTGTAAACTAAGTAACTTATTTTTATACACATATATTTGGTTTTTGAAATTCAGATTTAGATTTGTTAGAATTTGTTGTACTTTTGAAGATTTTATAGAGAAAACTAGAACACTAATAAAATTTTGAGTTGTTGTTTGTTGTTAAGCACAAAACTACATAAAGGGCTATCTATGCGTTGCCCACCACTGTGGGGGGGGGCAAACTTTTGAGTAGAGGTTTTTATTTTTACAAATTAAGCACGACATTTTTATTTTGAGTTTAAAATAATTTACTTTTAAGTAAAATGTATAACTTTGACAATTTTCCTACAGTCTTCAATGGGCATATAATGTCAAATCATATGCAAAAATAAGTCCATGTTTATGAATATCAGAACTATTAATTGTTATTTTATTGTTAATTTTGGTACGTTTAAGTTTTAATGTACCTGTTGCGTCAGTGAGGTCACGTGACTAGTGTCACGCCACCTGCTTTCTAGAACTATCCCGTTCCTTCGGGAGTGCTCTAGCATTTGCTAGAATGGGGGTGGTCTGGTATATATAAGATGGTCAAGGCGTGACGGGAGAAC
>NW_013757154.1:0-2816 GCF_000517525.1 Limulus polyphemus | reverse complement strand
CATATTTTGTCGCTTCCTTATCGAGCAGTGCTGTGTGTTTTTCTATATTTTGTCGCTTCCTTATCGGGCAGTACTGTATGTTTTTCTATATTTTAACACTTCCTTATGTGGCAGTACTGTAGACAAAATATAAAAAAACATACAGTACTGCCCCATAAGGAAGCGACAAAATATAGAAAAACACACAGCACTGCTCGATAAGGAAGCGACAAAATATAGAAAAACAGTACTGCCCCATAAGGAAGACACACACAGTACTGCCCCATAAGTGAAAAAAATATATAAAAACACACAGAACTGCTCCATATGGAAGCTAAAAATATAGAAAAACATACAGAACTGCCCCATAAGGAAATGCAAAAATATAGAAGAACACACAGTACTGCCCCATGGGGAGGTGGAAAAAATATAGAGAAACACACGATACTGCCACATAAGGAAGCGACGTACTGCCCCATAAGGAAGCGACAAAATATAGAAAAATTCCTTATGTGGCAGTTCTGTGTGTTTTTCTATATTTTGTCGCTTCCTTATGGGGCAGTTCTGTGTGTTTTGCAATATGCTTAGAAAGTCAGCGGGAATATCCACTCCAGTTTTATTCCTAAAATCAGACGTTACATATCGGTTTAAATTCTCTAAGTAAAACACCGTTTTTTATATTTCGATTTTTACAAACATGAGGATTTTTTGTTAAACATAAGTTTAGATTAGTGGTTTACAACCTGCACTTATCAAGAACGCTGTCGAAAGTACACACGATGATAGAAACTGTTCTTGGTTAGATGAACTGTCGAGCGCTCTGCACGCGTGCACGTGTGTAGGGATCAGTTGTTGGTGCATCTGTTGATCACGTAATTGTATATGCAGTGTGACTCGATGTGGTTTATATTATTAAATAAAGTTAACTTTTACGCGAGAGTGGCGCCACTATTGATATTGTCGTTGTCAAGCAAGTTGTGTTATTGTTTGTTGCGATGCACAACACGTTTAGCCAAAGAAACCGTTTAAGGTATTAAAACTACAGTACTACTGTTGGGTGTTCTAGGTTCAGTTACCCCTGTTTAACCTTCGTTCTAGTGTTGGGTGTTCTAGGTTCAGTTACACCTGTTTAACATTCGTTCTAGTGTTGGGTGTTGTAGGTTCAGTTACAAACGTTTAACCTTCGTTCTAGTGTTGGGTGTTCTAGGTTCAGTTACAAACGTTTAACCTTCGTTCTAGTGTTGGGTGTCTAGGTTCAGTTACACACGTTTAACATTCGTTCTAGTGTTGGGTGTTCTAGGTTCAGTTACACGTGTTTAACATTCGTTCTAGTGTTGGGTGTTCTAGGTTCAGTTACACACGTTTAACCTTCGTTCTAGTGTTGGGTGTTCTAGGTTCAGTTACACCTGTTTAGCCTTCGTTCTAGTGTTGGGTGTTCTAGGTTCAGTTACACACGTTTAACATTCGTTCTAGTGTTGGGTGTTCTAGGTTCAGTTACACACGTTAAACCTCCGTTCTAGTGTTGGGTGTTCTAGGTTCAGTTACACGTGTTTAACATTCGTTCTAGTGTTGGGTGTTCTAGGTTCAGTTACATGTGTTTAACATTCGTTCTAGTGTTGGGTATTCTAGGTTCAGTTACACCTGTTTAACATTTGTTCTAGTGTTGGGTGTTCTAGTTTCAGTTATACACGTTTAACCTTCGTTCTAGTGTTGGGTTTTCAGAATTCCAAATCAAAACGTACACTTTGTCCCAATGTCAGGTTTTTAGGTTCATGTATAAAAACGTACTCTTTGTCCTAATGTCAGGTTTTTAGGTTCATGTATAAAAACGTACACATTGTCCAGTGTCAGGTTTTTAGGTTCATGTATAAAAACGTGCACTTTGTCCCAATGTCAGGTTTTTAGGTTAATGTATAAAAACATACACATTGTTCCAGTGTCAGGTTTTTAGGTTCATGTATAAAACGTACACATTGTCCCAATGTCAGGTTTTTAGGTTCATGTATAAAACGTACACATTGTTCCAGTGTCAAGTTTTTAGGTTCATGTATAAAAACGTACACATTATCCCAGTGTCAGGTTTTTAGGTTCATGTATAAAAACGTACATATTGTCCCAATGTCAGGTTTTAGGTTCATGTATAAAACGTACACATTGTCCAATGTCAGGTTTTTAGGTTCATGTATAAAAACGTACACATTGTCCCAATGTCAGGTTTTAGGTTCATGTATAAAACGTACACATTGTTCCAGTGTCAGGAACTTTCTTTAAGTGTTGGTATTCAGTTTCAACAGTAAGAATTCTTCTAGTGTATGTTGTTGTTGTTGTTGTTTTAGCAAACCAACACGCTGTGTTTATTGTTCTAGAATTATTTAAAAACACCTAATTATTTTTTAGGTACATATGCCATTTTTAGATTTATAGAAAAACAAAGAAAGCTACAAACAAACAAAGGCTTTCAGACGCTACCAAACGTAAGCCTAACAAATGTGGTGAAGGAAGAAGACGCTATTCAAGAAGGTTTGTTCTGTTTTGTTTTTTGAATTTCACGCAAAGCTACACGAGGGCTATCTGCGCTAGCCGTCCCTAATTTAGCAGTGTAAGACAAGAGGGAATGCATCTAGTCATCACCACCCACCGCCAACTCTTGGGCTACTCTTTTACCAACGGATAGTGGGATTGACCGTCACATTATAACTCCCTCACGGCTGAAAGGGTGAGCATGTTTTGGTGTGAAGGGGATTCGAACCCGCGACCCTGAGATTGCGAGTCGAGCGCCCTAACCACCTGGCCATGCCGGGCCATTCAAGAAGGTATTCCTAATACTAACGCCCCCC
>NW_013757153.1:0-997 GCF_000517525.1 Limulus polyphemus | reverse complement strand
CAAAATTACTACTATAAAGGTAATTAACTACCACATAAATATTTACAGTACATTTTATAGTTTACTTTCACAAAATTACCATTATAGAGGTAATTAATCACTATATGTATATTTACAGTACGTTTTATAGTTTAGTTTACAAAATTACCACTATCAAGGTAATTAATAGCCTTATGTATATTTGCAATACATTTTATAGTTTAGTTTACAAAATTACCACTATAAAGGTAATTAGTTACCATATGTATATTTACAGTACATTGTATAGTTTAGTTTACAAAATTATCACTATAAAGCTAATTAACTACCATATGTATACTTACAGTACGTTTTATATTTTAGTTTACAAAATTACCCCTATAAAGGTAATTAACTACCACATGTATATTTACAATACGTTTTATAGTTTAGTTTAGAAAATCACCACTATAAGGGTAATTAATCACTATATGTATATTTACAGTACTTTTTATATTTTAGTTTAGAAAATTGCCACTATAAAGCTAATTAACTACCATATGTATATTTACAGTACGTTTTATATTTTAGTTTACAAAATTACCCCTATAAAGGTAATTAACTACAACATGTATATTTACAGTACGTTTTATAGTTTAGTTTAGAAAATCACCACTATAAGGGTAATTAGTTACCATATGTATATTTACAGTACATTGTATAGTTTAGTTTACAAAATTACCACTATAAAGCTAATTAACTACCATATGTATATTTACAGTACGTTTTATAGTTTAGTTTACAAAATTACCACTATAAAGGTAATTAACTACCACATGTATATTTACAGTACGTTTTATAGTTTAGCTTACAAAATTACCACTATAAAGGTAATTAATCACTATATGTATATTTACAGTACTTTTTATATTTTAGTTTTACAAAATTACCACTACAAAAGTAATTAACTATCATATGTATATTTACAGTACATTCTATAGTTGAGTTTAGAAAATTACCACTATAAACGTAATTAACT
>NW_013757152.1:0-1184 GCF_000517525.1 Limulus polyphemus | reverse complement strand
GGTATGAGACAAGATGTGGAAGAATGGTGCAGAACATGCAGTACATGTTGTGCTAAAAGGGGACCCAAGCATAAGGGATGTGCGCCAATGAAGTTATATCAAGTTGGTGCACCAATGGAAAGAGTAGCCGTCGACATTGCTGGTCCTCTGCACCAAACTCGTGCTGGAAACAAGTACATTTGTGTGGTGATGGATTATTTCACCAAGTGGCCTGAGGCATATGCAATACCAAAACAGGAAGCTACAACTGTAGCTTCGGCTATTAGTGACTTCTTCTTCAGATTTGGTATGCCATATGAATTGCATTCAGATCAAGGCCGCAACTTTGAATCAGCTGTGTTCCAAGAATGCTGCAAGTTGTTTGGCATCCGAAAGACCAGGACAACGCCACTTCACCCACAGTCTGATGGGATGGTAGAAAAGTACAATGGACATTGGGACAGGAATTGGCAAAGTTTTGTAATAGCCGTCAAGATGACTGGGATGTCTTACTCCCTCCACTGTTGATGGCCTATAGGACAGCAGAGCATGAAACCACTGGATGCACTCCAGCAAAGTTGATGTTTGGTCGGGAACTTCGGTTGCCAGTGGATCTGTTAACAGGATGCCCACCTTATAAAGAGTTGACTGAGAATGCGTCAGAGTTTGTGAAAGTGTTATCGGAAAGGATGGATGATATCCACCATCAAGTGTATTCAAACTTGAAAACGTCTGCTGATTTGATGAAGTTAACTTATGATAAGAGATCTACTGAAGTCAACTTTGTACCAGGAGACAAGGTATGGTTGTATAATCCCAGGAAGACCATAGGGAAGTCTCCTAAGTTGTCTTCTCCATGGGAAGGCCCATATGACATAGTGGATCGTCTCTCAGACGTGACTTTCCGGATAAAATGTGGTCGGCGAGGTAAGCCAAAAGTGGTGCATGCCAACAGGCTTTGGCGTTATCATGGTCCAGGACATTTCAGTTGGGACGAAGTGGACAACACAACAAATGACATATGATACACAAGTATTAAAAGTTAGAGACAGGTTTGAAAAAAATATTAAATTAATATAAATAACAAAGTTTTGTTTTTACACATTGCACGAACATTGCACATATGACAAGTATAATTTTGAAAATTAATTTGTGGTTAAACATGTGATTGTCTCTATATGACTATAAAGTCGTAAGATTAAAAT
>NW_013757151.1:0-999 GCF_000517525.1 Limulus polyphemus | reverse complement strand
AATGCATTACGTGGGTATATTTCAAGGTTACTAAAAATGTGTAAAGAAAGTGTAGACATATTGTGTAGCATGTCATCATCCATAATTTATCCACCACCCCTCAAATGTATGAAATTAAACGTAAATTACTCTCTACAAAATCGTTATTACTCAGAAAAAACATAATTTTTATAGTCTTCAATTTTGTTTGGTTACAGAGAGATAGAATAGAAAATCAGACCCCTCCTGCCACACCCACCTGTCACATCCTCTCTTTCACAATTCGTTGATAGTTCTCTCTTAGGTTTCATTATATATTACCTATAACCAATAGAAAGTCAAGGTTTTCATCTATCAAATGACGTATTGTATAACAATGTATTCTAAACAGAATATCGTCAATTTCACAGTATCATGGGAGAGTTAACGACTAGCTTAGATGAAATTGTAATGGCTCTTGTCGCATAGTTAGAAAGAGTTTTGAGAGGTATGGGAATTTGTATGTTATTAGTCTATATTCTTTGGTGCAGTATTTAATTAAATAAAAATTATTAAGTGCATTACTATCTGTAGTATAAAGAATTAGGGTTAACTCTCTTTGAAATCCAACAGCAAGACAAAAAAGAATATTAGGTAAGTATTTTATATCTTGTTTTTCATATTTCTTCATTATTTATTATTTTAAAAGTAACTAAAATATAAAAATATGGGTATTTTTAAGTTATTTAAGACTAGATTAGGTAAAATAAGTAATAATAATAATAATATAATTAAAATGGTTCAGAGGCATGCATGGGAGCAGCTTGTGGGTAATGTAATTCGATAGCGTAATGTGAGCTGCACATTCCCCGAGTGATTTACAACTTATAATAGCATGGATAATAGTTAGACATGGTTCAAAGGGCAATAAAACAACAAAATTTAATTATAAATAGATGTATACTGTTACGAACTTAGAGCTACTTAGGATAAACGAATGTAGTTTCATGTTACAATTTGAAGTTATTCTAGAAATACAAA
>NW_013757150.1:0-999 GCF_000517525.1 Limulus polyphemus | reverse complement strand
TGATTTTATTCATGAAGATCATAACCCTTATCATAGCAGCTGCAGTTCTTCCAAACCAACAGTGGGGTTTCTTTTGGAAAGGCCATGCATGTGACCAGTTAAGATGGTCAAGTAGCCACAATGTTGCTGACTAAAAAAGGCTTAGCAACCCTTTCTTTCTGAGCTCCCAAGTAATTATGTGAGATGCAATGCATGTACTACATTTTCACTTGTGTATTATGCTAAGATATTTGTTTTTTAAGAGAACAATGACTAGAAAGTTGTGACCCCTTGTGCTCTAGACTCCAAAGCAATTTACTTTGTGAAGATCACCACCTTTATCATAGTTTCTGTGATTCTCTCGAACCGTTGGTGGGGTTTCTCTTGGAAAGGAGTTGCTCATACACTTGATTGTATATGACTCACATTTCATGAAGGGGCTTGTGTTTTATCTTAAAGCAGAGAGCGAATTGAACCACTTTTGTCTTGTTTGAGTTGTCAGTGTTTACTTTCCTTTGCAGCTGTACAACATGAGAGGATCAATTTTTATTAACGAAATACATTGGTTCAATGGTCTGAGACTGGTGGCCGTTTGGGACAGTGAATGTCTACTTACTGTAGCCTGATGTATTTAACCAGTGTTGGCAAGGGAGAGAATTGATATATAAGGTAGAAACAGTGCAAATAACATTAATGATGCATGGAATATTATGGTGAATTGTCTGTTTAGATAAATTGTCAGGAAATGTTTATTCTGTAATACTGTTGTATTGTACATAGGAACACATTTTAAAACTGTAACTACAGTGGTTAAGATAATGGCACACATACTTGAAGTAACATATCAAAAGCTACTTGTGTATGTGATGGTTTATAGATGTTTCAGTATTGTGTTTTCAATTATGTGTATGCTTGGCGTAGCATACGTGTATGAAACTACAGTGTCTTTCATGAATGTTATTCAACACAAAATGAATCAGTCACTGAAAACAAAGCAAAAACTTGACTAAGAATACTAAT
>NW_013757149.1:0-2538 GCF_000517525.1 Limulus polyphemus | reverse complement strand
CTTCCCACATCACTAACAAAACAAACTTCCTACATCACTAACAAAACAAACTTTTCACATCACTGACAAAACAAACTTCTTACATCACTAACAAAACAAACTTTCACATCACTGACAAAACAAACTACCTACATCACTAACGACACAAACTTCCTACATCACGGACAAAACAAACTTCCCACATCACTGACAAAACAAACTTCTTACATCACTGAAAGAAGTTATTAAATAACACTTTTCACACCAATAAGACAAATCATTAACGAAACGTCTTAGCAATGAGTTCTATTGAATATCTGTTTTCCCTATAATCTGTTAGTTAAAAATTAGCGATTCCTAGCGCAGATAGCTTATGCGTCGATGTTCAAAAACAAGCACACTGATCAAATAAGTCATTAACTATCATCTAAAGTCATAATAATTCAGTTCCATTAAAAAATAACCATAATTGTTTTGTTTTAAGAAATTAAATATTGAACACATTTCTTGATCCTGTTGTTTAAAGATGGAGTAACCATCAAAATGTCTGAAGAAGAGTTTTAATTCTTGGACAATTTGTACACAAGTCAGTTATCTAAGCAGTAAAACGATTAGAGAGATATAACTGCCATAGTCGTAAAAGTTACCCATCTTCTCCAAGGAAACTTTAATCAGGGAGATTAGAGAGATATAAATCCCATAGTCTTAAAAGGTTACCCATCTTCTCGAAGGAAAGCTTTGATTTGGGACGATTAGAGAGATATAAGTCCCATAGTCTTAAAAGGTTACCCATCTTCTCGAAGGAAAGCTTTGATCAGGGAGATTAGAGAGATATAAGTCCCATAGTCGTAAAAGTTACCCATCTTCTCGAAGGAAAGCTTTGATCTGTGAAAAATATAATTTAAGTGGGGGTAGAAAATGAAGCGTAATGTCCGTTAATAAAAATTCCAATTGTTTTCGCTTGTCTTAACAAGAAAGCAAATTAAGTAGTTTTTCATTACTGATGAAATTTAATCAAATAATCGTCCAACAAGCAAATTGGTTAGTTACAACAGAGCTACATCTATAATACCTTAGAAACCAACAAGCAAGTTGGTTAGTTACAACAGAGCTCATCAATAACACCTTAGGAACCAACAAGCAAGTTGGTTAGTTACAACAGAGCTACATCATTAACACCTTAGGAACCAACAAGCAAGTTGGTTAGTTACAGCAGAGCTACATCATAACACCTTAGGAACCAACAAGCAAGTTGGTTAGTTACAACAGAGCTACATCATAACACCTTAGGAACCAACAATCAACTTTGTTAGTTATGAAAAAGATGGTTTGAACTGCGACGTAGCCACAATTTAACATTAGGGTCTAATTATGTCCATAGTCAGATGTGCTGCAATAAACTTATCATTAAATTATTGGACGTCCCTAAGCTATACACAGATGGATAACCTGTTTAAAGGATACTTATATATCTGAAGATATATATATCTTTGAAACATATGTAAAAGTTCGTTAGTTTTTATTGTCTGTCGAGAAATTTAGTTAGTGTTAACATCGCAATTAATTCCACCTTTGAGTTACAATTTCTCTAAATATCAGTGCACATAATCTCTTTTCATATATCAACCAACAAACGTGTTTTTCACTCAATATAAAAACAATATTTCGTTTGTTTGTTGTTAACCACACAGCTAAGCAAGGGGCTATCTGTGCTCTGGAAACCAGGGGTATCGAAACCCAGTTTTTAGCGTTATAAGCTTAAAGAACGGGCAGGAAGAACCATATGTTTTGTATGAAGTAGCCCATGTTATTTATTATCTATTGTAGAATTTGGTAAGGCTTCAAGGAAATTAACATCAAAGTATTTTTATTATGTTTATACACATTGTTCTTCGTGTGGTTTTTCCTCAGAAAAACACAAAATTTCCTTGTAATAAACATTGACAATTAATGAATTATTTCGCTCTTTTTATACTATTCATATTGCAAATTAAAATCTTTGCTATATGTTTCATTTTTCAGTTAATATGTGGTTTAACTAATTAGTACATATGCTTGTATTACCCATTGGCTAATTCCGTCTATCAAGATAAGCCACAAAATGATTGGACCTATCCACTGTGTAACTACTAAATATTAGCTGAACCCTGAGCCTATCTACTGTTTGATGGTTAGGCTTAACCACTGTGAGATACTATCTGTTAATTGGGCTTATCCACTGTGAGATATTATCTATTGGTTGGGTTTACCCATTGTGAGATAGTTTTTATTGGTTAAGTGTACTCACTGCTAATTACTGTTTATCAGTTGGGCTTTCCTTCCACGAGCCACTGTTTGTTAGCTGTGAAATACAAGCTGTTGGTTGGGCTTACCAGCTGTGATACTTTTAATAAGTTGGATTTAACTGTTGAGAGATATTATCTGTTGATTGCGTCTATCTATTATCAGATACTGTTTGTAGGTTACTATTATGAGCTGTGAGATACTATCTGTAGGTTAGGCTTATGAACTGTGAGATACTATCTGTAGGTTTATGAACTGTGAGATACTGTCTGTAGG
>NW_013757148.1:0-998 GCF_000517525.1 Limulus polyphemus | reverse complement strand
GGGGCAGTGTTGCGTCAGCGAGTCACATGACTACTGTGACGCCACGTTTCTAGAACTATCCTGTACTTTGGCGAATGCTCTAGTATTTACTAGATATAGGGTAGTCGGGTATATAAAAGAGGGTGACAACGTGACAGGGGAAGGTAATGTGTGTTTAGATAGTGAGTAATTGAACTGCAGTCAGAAGTATTGTTGACGTTCGTTGATATAGCGTTTGTTTTAGCGCGATTGTTGAGAATAAGTGTATCGTAAAGTTATATTCGGAAAGAATAAACCAGTTTTATTAAGTAAAGACTTGTTTCGTCAAAGTTTCGTCGGAACGAAGTTACGGAAAAACAATTAACAAACGGAGACGTAACACTGCCATGGAATATACTGAATAAATTTCCTGTGTTTCGACTGTAGGTAATACTCTTGTGTTTTACAAAGACTTAGAAAATTTAAAACCTACTGTGGATCCCACTTTATGAAAGGGTTATGTTTCTGAAAAATATTTCATAAAGTGAAGTTTCGTAAAGCAACGTAGATTTTCCCAATGACTACCATTATATAATTTGGAGATACATTCTCTAGCCAAAACATAATAAACTGGTCAATGTTCATAAGTTCTGCATTGGTCATTTGTTCATGTTGTGATGCCAGTAAGTCATTGATGTCTTGCTCTTCAATTCCATTAAACCCAACCTGATGCACTATTGACATGCTTTCTTTAACAACAGGTTCTGTATTAGGGATGCCTTGAAACTTTTGCACACATTCTGGCCACAGTTTTCTCTAAACTCCATTAATGTTTGAGGTGGTAACTTCATTCCAAGACTCTGCTATGTTGTCTATGGTATCTTTGATGTTGGATGATTTCCAGAAATCTCTTATCGAGGTGTTTCTGTCACTAACCACTGCCCTGATCATTTGTCTGAAGATGCATCAAAAGTAATATGCTTTAAAAGTAGCTTTGATCCCTTGATCCATGGGTTGGATCAAAGAAGTAGTGTTTGGGA
>NW_013757147.1:0-998 GCF_000517525.1 Limulus polyphemus | reverse complement strand
ATGACGTTAGGTAATGTTTTCTTAAAAGTACTAATCTCAGATGTGAATCCACTGAACTTAAATGGTTTGTAATGTTCGAAATTTATAAATGTTCCTGATCTTAAGTTCCCGAGCGTTATAACAATTACAGTTATAGCTTCCGAAGTTTATAGCACATCAACTATAGCAAACAATAATAGATACTCTTTTAGGCACGGCACGTTGGTTATATTTATAGGCGTGTGAAGATATTCTCGAAAATTCAGATTACGTAACAATACAAAGCTACATTAAGCGTTTACGTACACACATATATTGTTGATTCTTACACTCGAGAATCTTCTACTACTTTACAGAATAGGCGGAAGTTTTGCAATACATATTTAACATTATAAGCCATGCATATTTCTAAACACGAAATTAATCTAAACAAACGTCAGTATAGAAATAAATATATAATAATAAATCCGTCACAAGTGTTGTTTGGACTACTTACTTTGTGAAATCAGAAAGTATGCTTTCGTGATTGTATTTATTCGTTTTCTGGGGGTAATTCAGCGTTAGTCCATTTCACATCAACTATTGATACCACAATACATGACACCAAACAGCTAGTGTAACACTTAATTACGATAATTTCTGTATTATTCCCCCCCCCTCCCCAGTGGGTCAGTGGTGAGTCTAAAGAAATATAGCGCTATAAACCTGATTTAGATACCCGTGGTGGGTACAACACAGATAGCCCCTTGTGTAGCTTTGTGTTTAACTACAAACAAACAAACAAGCTTCTTTATTATCTATGAACTTTATTAATATGTTTTAAAACACACGACACTAAACAGTTTCAGTTATTGTAACACTCAACTATGATAAAATTACTTCATCACAACACTACCATACGTTCCTAATCTTTTAAAACATGTAACAATAAACAATGATGATAACACTTCGGCATGCTAACATTACTTTATTTCAACAAAACTAGATATTGCTAATATTTCCAGAACATTGGAGTACTG
>NW_013757146.1:0-997 GCF_000517525.1 Limulus polyphemus | reverse complement strand
CAAACTTTGTAATACACAGAATTTCCACAGTCAGAACGTTTCTAAACTTAACAACCTTGATAACACACCCTATAAATCTACAGCGATTCACAAGCTCGATAACTTCACTCTATGCGACTACAAAACACATACAATTTACGGCTCACCGTCACTACTGTTCGGTTGACTCAGTTATCTATCTCTTCAATCGCGCTGGTTTTTCTCGCCAGGCTTATATAATTAAAAAAGGGGGGCATCTAGATCACACTCGAGCTGCCGGACAAATTCATGATCATTCAAGAAATTCCAGAGCGCATGCTCCCAGAGTCACGTGACTTTCGCTGTCGTAACACTGCCCCTTCCTTAGTATTGTTTGTCCCGAACAATAGTCACTTATATTTAACCAATAGAGAATTAAATATAACTTAATTAAATGTACAGAATTTACAAACACAAAATTAAAATACAACAAAGTCTCTTCATTTTACAGGACGTTTCTTCTTTCGTACTGGTCTCTGTTTCATTGGCTTCTGCTTCACGTGGGGTTCATCTGCTCCATCAGAAAATGTCCCATTATTGGTAGCAGTCACATTAGTAGTAGTAACTTCAATAACGGCTTCACTTTTCCTTCTCAAAACCGGGTAGAGTTTCTTCTTCGACAATGGCTTTTTCAGGTGACACATCTTCAGCAGCATCATTTGTTCCGTTGTTCACTTTGTTCCAACTGAAATGACCTGCACTATGATAATGCCAAAGCCTGTTGGCATGCACCACTTTTGGCTAACCTCGCCGACCACATTTTATTCGGAAAGTCACGTCTTAGAGACGTTCCACTATGTCACATGGGCCTTCCATGGAGAAGACAACTTAGGAAACTTCCCTTTAGTTTTCCTGGGATTATACAACCACACCTTGGCTCCTGGTACAAAGCTGACTTCAGTAGATCTCTTATCATAACATAGCTTCATGGAAATAGCAGACGTTTTCAAGTTGGAACGCACTTGATGATGAACATTAT
>NW_013757145.1:0-998 GCF_000517525.1 Limulus polyphemus | reverse complement strand
CGGAAATAATTTCTACGGAAAATTAACAAATGCACACAGACGTAACAAATTAGTGTCAGAGAATAGGACGGAAAATAAAAATAAAAAAAGAAGAAGAAGATGGAAACGAGAGGTGGCAAATCAAACTACAGGTTAGCAGATTTGATTACAGCAATACAAGAACAGCAAAAGAAACAAGGAGAACGAGAAAATAAACAAGAAAAGAAACAAGAAGAGAGACAACAGTAGTTGCAAGAAAAGCTACAACAGTGGCAGCTTGAACAGCAAAATAAACAAGAAGAGAGATTACAGCAGTTGTTGGAGGAAAAAGAAAAGAAACAAGTAGAAAGAGAAAATAAACAAGAAGAGAGATTACAGCAGCTGTTGGGGAAAAGAAAAGAAACAAGAAGAACGAGAAATAAGGAAGAAGAGAGATTACAACAGTTGTTGGAGGAAAAGAAGAGAAGTAAGAAGAGAGATTACAACAGTTGTTGGAGGAAAAAGAAAAGAAACAAGAAGAGAGAATACAGCAGTGGCAAGATAACTTGCAACAGTGACAGCTCTAACAGCAAAATAAACAAGAGAGAGATTACAGCAATTGTTGGAGGAAAAAGAAAAGAAACAAGAAGAACGATAAAATAAACAAGAAGAGAGGCTACAGCAGTGGTTGGAGCAGAAAGAAAATGAACAAGAAGAGAGACTACAGCAGTGGATGGAAGAGAAAGAAAATAAACAAGAAGAAAGTCTCCAATAATTGAAAGAAAGCCAGAATACACAAGTGGAAAACATTAGTAAATTTCAAAGCGAATTAAATACATTAAAGGATGATTTATTGTCTTTTACACAAGAAGGATACATTAATCATCGACCTAATCAGCCTCAGACAATGGCAAGCCCCTTCCAGAGCCCGCAGCTAAATCCTAATGCAGGCATCTTCAGTCCTGTTAGAAGTCACATCCCAGATATGAATGTCGGCAATAGGAGTGATCCAGTACGAAGGAAGCCACAGGAATTCGATG
>NW_013757144.1:0-998 GCF_000517525.1 Limulus polyphemus | reverse complement strand
GACTCTACTAATTCTACTGAGTTCATGACCCCAAAGTGACCATCATAGTTTTCATACTATAACTTTTGTGTATCTTCACAAAATTTTGCAAGCTTTCAGTACACATAAAATCAGAATTTGTAATTTAGTATTTTTACTAATTTTTTTATTATTATTGTTTTTCACTATCTTAAATAATCTAATCTAGTAACTTATTTTTACATTTTACTTACTTTTAAAATAATGAATAAAGAATACACATTAAAAAACAAGAAATATAGTGCTTACCTGGGTCTTCTATTTTGCTGTAAACTGTCGATGAAATGTAAGCATATTTTTTCATACTAATGGTACAACAATACTAAATTTTTTATTTAATTAAGTACTGTACCTAACAAAAAGTAACAAAAAAAGTTCTTTAACTATCATAAGTTTCTGACTTTCTAACTATGAAATAAGAGCCTTTAAAGATTCAGCTAAACTATTCGATGTGATTCTCATGAGAATACATTTGAAATTAAACAACAAAATAGACAATACCCTGAACAGAAAATAACATAATTTATAATATGTCATTTAATTGATTAAACCTTTGGCTTTCTACTGATTATAAATAGCATAGTATTAACTATCGGCAATTTGTGAAAGATGGGATGTGACAGGTGGGCATGGCAAGTAGGTCTGATTTTCTAGTTTATGGCTCTGTAGGCAAATATGATTGAAAGCTATAAAAATTATGTTTCACCTGACTAATATCTATATTATAATGGTGAATTTAAAATTAAAATTCCATACTTTCTAGAGAGGTGATAAGTAAATAAGGGAAGAGTGAAGACCAAGAAAACAAATGTCACAATTCTCATGCTAGGGGAGATTGAGGATTTTTAAAATGTTTTCATATAAAATTAAGAACTTAAAAATCTACAGAATACTAAAGTTAGATTTATTAACTATATTTTGATAAGTTTATTCAAATACAATGATAATAAAGTAGTTTAATTAAATTTTGAATTTAACTC
>NW_013757143.1:0-1775 GCF_000517525.1 Limulus polyphemus | reverse complement strand
AAAATTATGGACTAGCCTTCAAATACCTTTGCATAAAATTCAATAAACAAACTATAAATGTTGCTTAAATTTTACTACATATTTTACCCTATCATTATCTAGGGCAAACATTAATAGTGAATGTGCTTTCTGGAATGAGATTAAACAAATTGTTATTGTTAACAAGAGAAATCTAAAGCTATGACTTTTATATTTTATATGTTTACGTATATATATATATACCTTCATAGCAAACCAAGAGAGTTTAGATCATCGTGTTAATAAGTAGGTGAAATACAACAAACCAAAGGAAATGTTTTCACTACCATATTTCCGTATTGATATTATAATAAGGAAATGGTATGATATGAAGAATTATCAAAACATAAAACTTTAGAATATGTTTATATTAGCTAGTTTGTTTGTTTGTTTTGGAATTTCGCGCAAAGCCACACGAGGGCTATCTGCGCTAGCCGTCCCTAATTTAGCAGTGTAAGACTAGAGGGAAGGCAGCTAGTCATCACCACCCACCGCCAACTCTTGGGCTACTCTTTTACCAACGAAATAGTGGGATTGACCGTCACATTATAACGCCCCCTCGGCTGAAAGGGTGAGCATGTTTGGTGGGATGCGGATTCGAACCCGCGACCCTCAGATTGTGAGTCGAGCGCCTTATCCACGTGGCCATGCCGGGCCATATTAGCTAGATTAAGAACATATAGTAGTAAATTGAACACCTAAAAGTTTCAAAACAAATTTTCTGGTCTTTTTCCTAACACAGCATATATATATATATATATATTAGTTGTTTCCTGTACGCTATCATCATTACCTTGTCGATCATGGAATTGTTTCTCTCCTATGTTTCTTTCAATATTGTACATAATGAGTACGTTAGGCTAAGATGTTCAGTTTTAACAATGAGTCATATACATTTGATATGTTGAAATATTTCAAAGGAATGGATATGATCAACTTTATTATCATATAATTGAATCTAAGTAATTTAAAAAGCACAGTGTTCTAAGTTGTCAGTAAGACTAGAGTACCTTATTATTGTATTTATTTTATTAGTTCTCTATGTTAAAAATATTCAGAGGTTTTATCGATACTCACTTAAGAAAAGACTGTAAAAGAGACGATAGTTATAACTTCTGAAACGAAGACTGGCGTATGATGTTCACTGTGTAAACAATACGAATATTTGAAACATGCTAGCATTAGAAATATTTAACCTGTAATACATCTAATAAGATAAATGCTCTACTCCTACATATCAACACAGTACTTACTTCACAAACCACATAGACTCGAGAATTGACTTTTGAATGACTCACTCTTTGTAAACTGTGTGTTGGTGACGTCAATATCTTCAAGATGATGCAGGAGAAAGCTTTACAAATGATCACGTGCTGCCACAATCCTTTCTTACGGAAATCATTTCGTTAATCTTGTGAATGTATGATAGAAATGACATTTAGAAATTTGTATGTGTGTTTCGTGATAGAGAATCTGAAAATTCTGGTATGTTAAATAATGGTAATCAGTATGTCATTCATTGATCATATTTAGTTGCAGGGCGATTACTGGTTATGTATGGTTTGTGAAACATTAAGTGTCCTACAGAACATTGTCTGAAAGAAGCTATGAACAGTTTAGAAATGTATTCCATATCTTCACAAGTTTTGTGTGCATTTAGAGGTGATCAATGGAGTGACGGATTTATCATTCTATATTTATTTTAATATCGATGTTTGTTTAAATTAAATTTGTATTTAGAAATGTACATAACTTAT
>NW_013757142.1:0-1000 GCF_000517525.1 Limulus polyphemus | reverse complement strand
GAAAAAAGATGATGCATCAACACTATCAATTCCCTTTACAATCTTAAACACCTCAATCACATCCCCCCTAACTTTTCTTTTATCAAGATAAAACACTTAGAGATTTCAGTCTCTTCTCGTATGACAACCCCTCCATTCTAGCAAACCTTCTCTGAACCCTTTCCAGCAATTCAATGTCTTTCCTAAGGTAAGGAGCCCAAGACTGAACACAATATTCCAGATGTGGCCTAACCAGTGACCTGTACAATGAAATTATGACCTCTTTAGACTTGTATTCAATATTTCTGTAAATACAACCTAAAATCCTATTTGCCCTACCACTAGGAATAGCACACTACTTGGATGGCTTTAGAGACTGTTTGACTATTATACCAAGATCCCTTTCCTTCATAACACTATTAAGGTTATTCCTTTCCAAATTATACTTGTAATTCAAATTATGATAACCCACATGCATTATGTTGTATTTATTATAATTAAAACCCATCTGCCATTTATTTGCCCAACTCACTAAATGATCTAAATCCTTTTGTAAATTAGCAGCATCCTCTTAGGAGCTAGCAACTCCCAAAACCTTAATATCATCTGCAAATTTAATTAATCTATTGACTATTCCTTCATCTTTGTCATTGATGTAAATCAAAAAGAGCAAAGGTTCTAAGCCATCTGTCATTTATTCACCCAACTCATTAAATAATCCAAATTTTATTGTAAGGCAGTAGCATCCTCCTCACAACCAACATCACCTAAAACTTTATTGTCATCAGCAAATTTAAATAATCAATTTACCATGCCTTCATCTATGCCACTTGTGACATTAATCCAGTTTGACTGAACTTCATTTATAACAACCTCTACTTTCTTCCATCCAGCCACTCTTCTATCCAATTTGCTAACCTATAGAGATATTTTTTAACAAG
Source organism: Limulus polyphemus (assembly GCF_000517525.1). Lineage (NCBI taxonomy): Eukaryota > Metazoa > Arthropoda > Merostomata > Xiphosura > Limulidae > Limulus > Limulus polyphemus. The sequence goes on along the minus strand of NW_013757142.1, from coordinate 80 downwards.
CTTTTTACGTGGCACCTTGTCAAATGTTTTCTGAAAATTCAGATACACCAAAGCTAAACCCTTACTCTCATCTACATAAG
>NW_013757141.1:0-1312 GCF_000517525.1 Limulus polyphemus | reverse complement strand
ATTCTACATAGGTTTTACCAAGTTTGAGGAATAACATTCTACATATGTCCACCAAGTTTGAGGAATAACATTCTACATAGGTCCACCAAGTTTGAGGAATAACATCCTACATAGGTCCACCAAGTTTGAGGAATAACATTCTACATAGGTCCACCAAGTTTTAGGAATAACATTCTACATATGTCCACCAAGTTTGAGGAATAACATTCTACATATGTCCACCAAGTTTTAAGAATAACATTCTACATAGGTCCACCAAGTTTGAGGAATAACATTCTACATAGGTTTACCAAGTTTGAGGAATAACATTCTACATAGGTCCACCAAGTTTGAGGAATAACATTCTACATAGGTTCACCAAGTTTAATCAAAACCGATCATTTTTGACTGAGTTATAGAGCAATAGGTATTTTTTTTCGTGGCCTTGCTGTGACCTTGACCCTCCAAGAACTAATCGCTTCTAAGTTGGGTCATAGTCCAAATGTATACCAACTTCTGTTCAAATCCATTCAGTTGTTTTCGAGAAATCTTACTGACAAACACACAAATAAACAAGCACACACACACAAGAGTGAAAACATAACCTTCATCCACCTTCGATGGCGGAGGTAATAATCCATGATAGAGACTTTGATAGAAGTGTCCAATGCCAAAGTGTTCCAAAGAAAGAGGAAGTACTGTTGAGATGTGTAAAAACATCTATACCTGAGATGTCAGGTTTAAAAGCCTCAGAACATCTTTGAAGGCCTTATAGTTGAACTCTCTACAGAATCACTCCAAGACTGGAAAAAAAGCACTGAGCCACCTCATGACCCGGAGCTATGTAGAAGTGACCAACCACTCTAACCTTTCAGCAGGCAGCCATCTTGATGTAAGTTATTCAGGAGAATTATAGTTACTAAGGTTGAGTGAGAGAGTATTTATCTAACATATGTTCAAACTCTAACCTTTCAGCAGGCAGCCATCTTGATGTAAATTATTCAGGAGAATTATTGTTACTAAGGTTGATTCATTTTATTTTGTTTATTATATCTATTTATCTTGCAACTATTTTTCTAATAGTTCTTATGTGTTTAGAACAATTTAATCTATCGTTAGTTATAATACAGGCCCGGCATGGCCAGGTGGTTAGGGCACTCGACTCGCAATCTGAGGGTCGCGGGTTCGAATCCCCGTCCCACCAAACATGCTCGCCCTTTCAGCCGTGACGGTCAATCCCACTATTCGTTGGTGAAAGAGTAGCCCAGGAGTTGGCGGTGGGTGGTGATGACTAGCTGCCTTCCCTCTAGTCTTACACTGCTAACATTCCTTA
>NW_013757140.1:0-998 GCF_000517525.1 Limulus polyphemus | reverse complement strand
TCAAGTTGGTGCACCAATAACATTGCTGGTCCTTTGCCCCAAACTCGTGCTGGAAAAAGGTACATTTGTGTGGTGATGGATTATTTCACCAAGTGGCCTGAGGCATATGCAATACCAAATCTGAAAGCTACAACTGTAGCTTTGGCTGTTAGTGATTTCTTCTTCGGGTTTGGTATGCCACACGAACTGCATTCAGATCAAGGCCGTAACTTTGAATCAGCTGTGTTCCATGAATGCAAGTTGTTTGGCATACGAAAGACCAGGACAATGCCACTCCACCCACAGTCTGATGGGATGGTAGAAAAGTACAACTGGACACTGTGACAGGAATTGGCAAAATTTTGTAATAGCCGCCAAGATGACTGGGATGTATTACTCCCTCCACTGTTTATGGCCTATAGGACAGCAGAACATGAAACCACTGGATACACTCCAGCAAAGTTGATGTTTGATCGGGAACATCGGTTGCCAGTGGATCTGTTAACAGGACGCCCACCTTATGAAGAGTTGCCTGAAAATGTGTCAGAATTCGTGAAAGTGTTATCTGAAAAGATAGATGAAATTCGTCATCAAGTGCGTTCGAACTTAAAAACATATGCTGATTCCATGAATCTATGTTACGATAAGAAATCTACTGAAGTCAGCTTTGTACCAGGAGACAAGGTATGGTTGTATAATCCCAGGAAGACCAAAGGGAAGTCTCCTAAGTTGTCTTCTCCATGGGAAGGCCCATATGACATAGTGGATCATCTCTCAGACGTGACCTTTCGAATGAAATGTGATCGGCGAGGTAAGCCAAAGGTGGTGCATGCCAACAGGCTTTGGCATTATCACGGTTCAGGACATTTTAGTTGGAACTAAGTGAACAACTGAACAAATGACGCTGCTGAAGACGTGTTCACCTGAAAAAAGCCACTGTCGAAGAAGAAACGCTACCCGTTTTTGAGAAGAAAAAAGTGAAGCTGTTAATGAAGTTACTACCACTGATGTGACTGTTA
>NW_013757139.1:0-998 GCF_000517525.1 Limulus polyphemus | reverse complement strand
TCTGTGCCAGTAGCTCAAACTGTACTCTATATTCTTCCCACGGTACCTTCCCATCATTTCCTGTGGCTTCCTTTGCACTGGATCACTCCTATTACTAACATTCATATCTGGGATGTGACTTCTAACAGGGCTGAAGATGTCTGCATTAGGGTTTAGCTGCAAAGTCTGGAAGGGGCTTGTCATTGTGTGGGGCTGGTTAAGTCGATGGTTAATGTATCCTCCTTGTGTAAAAGACAATAAATCGTCCTTTAACGTATCTAATTCGCTTTTAAATTTACTAATGTTTTCCGCTTGTACTTCTTGCCACTGTTGTTGACTTTCCTGTAGTTGCTGCTGACTTTCTTCCTGTTTCTGTTCTTGTTCCAGTTGCCACTGCTGTAATCTCTCTTCTTGTTTATTTTCTTTTTCCTCCAACAACTGCTGTAATCTCTCTTCTTGTTTATTTTCTTTCTCCTCCAACCACTGCTGTAGTCTCTCTTGTTTACTTTGCTGTTCGAGCTGCCATTGTTGTAGGTTTTCTTGTAACTGCTGTAATTTCTCTTCTTGTTTCTTTTCTTTCTCCTCCAACAACTGCTGTAATCTCTCTTGTTTATTTTTCTCGTTCTTCTTGTTTTTTTTTCTTTTTCCTCCAACAACTGCTGTAATCTCTCTTCTTGTTTATTTTCTCGTTCTTCTTGTTTCTTTTGCTGTTTTTGTATTGCTGCCATCAAATCTGCTAAGCTGTAGTTTGATTTTCCACCTCTCATTTCCATTTTTTTTGTCCCACTCTCTGACACCAATTTGTTACACCTCCAGTCGTTAGTTAATTTTCCGTAAATTCGTTCGACGAAACTTTAGCGACACAAGTCCTTTCTTAAATAAAACTGGTTTATTCTTTCCGAATACAACTTTACGATACACTTAATTTCAACAGTGACGCTATAACAACGAACGTGCTCAACTTCAACAATACTCTCTGACTGCAGTTCAATTACTCACTACACTGTTGTCCCGTCACG
>NW_013757138.1:0-997 GCF_000517525.1 Limulus polyphemus | reverse complement strand
CTACTCTTTTGCCAACGAATAGTGGGATTGACCCTCACTTTATAACGCCCCCACGGCTGGTGGGACGGGGATTCGAACCGCGACCTTCAGATTGCGAGTCGAGCGCCTTATCCACCTGGCCATGGCGGGCAACATGTTGAATGACGCAATCCGACACGAAGTCATTTTGCCTTCGTCAGTACACGTTACGGTAGGCTGTTTTCAACATTATTTCTCGATTGGATGCTGAAGTTGTAAATGAAGGAAGACACAGTGAACACGTAATATAGAAATACGTCCCCTGGTGACAACATTTATATCTTTCTTTTTGGCGGTCGGCTTATTTAGTTTGTCATGTGCTGATGGTTATATTCCCCAAAATTCACCTTAATACGTTGTGCCTCTTTACATAATATACTAATATTCCAGGTGAAACATATTAATACAAATATGTTTTTGGTTGATACATTTAGCAGTATATTTCAATACTATCTAGATTTCTGGCTATGTAGAGCATTTTAGTGTTTCAGTTAAAACAAGAAACTCGGTAATTTAAAACACTCAGGTAATCCAAGTGCTAAGCAGACACTCCTATTTTATCAATTTTGATAACAGAAATTTCGGACCTCTCTTTATAGAAAAGCTAAAACAGAACAAACTACCCCAACTATGAGTTTATTTAGCAGTTTTTAATACCCGATTTTCTTTCTCTTAGGTTTAGCTGTACTATATGCCTGATATCAATCAAAATTCCAGCTCTTGGCTTATTGTAGTGTAGAAAGTGTTGTTGAATATGAGTAGATGTGTTAGATACTTTGCATGAAGAAAAGGTACACCTAATGATTCAATGATTTGTCACCAATAGACTTCATATGAATAACAAATATGTTATGTGGGAAGTTGTGTGTGTGTGTGTTAACTTGAAGAGAATCGCGGTAGTCTATAAATGAAATGCATAATACAAAGACTTGAAGAGAACCAAGGCAGTACATAAGTGAAATACAAAACGCAAGGACTT
>NW_013757137.1:0-2055 GCF_000517525.1 Limulus polyphemus | reverse complement strand
TGCTCTTCCCACCACGAGTATCGAAACCCGGATTCTAGCGTTGTACGTCCGCAGACATACCGCTGTCCCACTGTGGCACAAATTAAAAAAAGAATCAAATTAAGATGAACAACAACCAATGCGGTTATTTTTGTCAACTCCAACACGAACGTAATAAAATAAACAAAACATACGTAAGGTGCCATGTTTAATAGATGTGTATTTTTATTTCAAAATATTGATAAAAGGAAAATGATCTGATGGCTACTTGAATGATAGTACAGAGTTTAAACTTAAACTTTACGAAAACTGAATTTTGATATTACCTCTCTGAGTCTTCGTTTTATATTACATGTTTATATTGCTAAATATTTTATTTTTCCCAAGTTGTTTTTGTTGCGTCATCCACAATAACGTTCAAAAGCTTTCAGTTTGAAAAGGAGCGTTATTTGTAGTCTTTAAAACACGGTTTTAAAGATGTGCTTTTCCTTATCATTCATCACTTCAGTGGGCAAAGCAACCTTTGGCCAGATAATAGACTTACGTAAGCAAGTTTGTGAAAGTCGAGAGGATCACAGATAACCCTTTATATATAGCACATCAGTACGTATATGTAAGAGGTCTGAATCAGGTGACTTTTTGCTATGTAAACATTCTTACTTGAACGTAAACACACCATATAATTTAGAAGATAGTTGTATACGGTGATTCACCAGATCAGATATGGTGACATTAAAACTCACGAGCTGTGATTTTGGATCGCTGGAATTTTATTTTTCTATACTAAAGCAGTCTTACCCTCTACCATGCGGCATGAGGACAGCGACTACAGTGTATGTTAACTTTAAAATAATGCCTTGATATCCGAATTACGTTTGTAGCAGTCTTACTTCCCCCACCATGTGACACGAGGACAGCGACTACAGTGTTGTGCTAACTAACTTTAGAATAATGCCTTGATATCCGAAATACGTTTGTAGCAGTCTTACTTCCCCCACCATGTGGCATGAGGACAGCGACTACAGTGTTGTGCTAACTAACTTTAGAATAATGCCTTGATATCCGAATTAAGTTTGTAGCAGTCTTACTTCCCCCACCATGCGGCATGAGGACAGTGACTACAGTGTTGTGCTAACTAACTTTAGAATAATGCCTTGATATCCGAATTAAGTTTGTAGCAGTCTTATCCCCCCCACCATGTGACACGAAGATAGCAACTACTGCACAGTGTTATATAAACTTTAAAATAATGCCTTAATATCCGAAGTAAGTTTGTAGCAGTCTTACTTCCTCCATCATGTGACACGGAGATAGCAACTACTGCACAGTGTTATATAAACTTTAAAATAATGCCTTAATATCCGAAGTAAGTTTGTAGCAGTCTTTATTCTCCCACCACGCAGCATGGGGACAGCGATTATAGTGTTATATAAACTTTAAAGTAATGCATGGCTATCTGAAGTAAGTTTTTAATACAGATAAATAGTCCTGATCATCTTTTGTTTTGTTTTTAGTTACTTGTCCTGACCTCTCAGCAGTACATTTCAAGCGGTACAGTTTTTGTTGTTGTTTTTTTTCGTTGTTACATTTCCACGTATTTGAGTATCGATTAAAAAATTAACACAATTATAAAGAAATACATGACAGCTTTTATGATATTTTGAATATAAAGCTATTATACATATAAACAAATGTGGTAAACTTTTTGAATATACATACACACTTAAAGATAGCTACGGAACTGGCATTTGCACCAAATGGAGGCGCGGTAAAATGCATTCCAAGCTTTATCACAATAAGAAAAGCAATATTACTGGTATTTGCACTTCGTAGAGGTACTGTAAAAATGTCGTGTTTCAAGCGTTACTATAACGGAGAGCTACGGAATTGGTATTTTCACTTCATGGAAGCGCGGTAAAATGTATTCCAAGCTATGAAAAGCTATGGTTACTGGCATTTGCACTTCGTGGAGGTACTGTAAAAATGTCGTGTTTCAAGCGTTACTTTAACGGAGAGCTACGGAATTGGTATTTTCACTTCATGGAAGCGCGGTAAAATGTATTCCAAGCTATGAAA
>NW_013757136.1:0-998 GCF_000517525.1 Limulus polyphemus | reverse complement strand
CATGACTGGGAATGATGGTTATAACTGCTTTAGGGTTTTTACCATCTCCATGACTGGGAACGATGGTTATAACTGCTTTAGGGTTTTTACCATCTCCATGACTGGGAACGATGGTTATAACTGCTTTAGGGTTTTTACCATCTCCATGACTGGGAACGATGGTTATAACTGCTTTAGGGTTTTTACCAATAGGGTATTTGAGAATGTTTTCGTCATAAAATCAGATAAATGCTGGAAGATTTGAGTTAGAAAAGAAAATGACATTATGACGAGCTGGACTGACTTGAAAAATTCACGTGGTATATAGCCAAATTACACTTAGTTTTATTTTATGGGTCGTCAATGAATTAGATGTTAAACTTATTATTATTACTGTAGATTACTAATTTTGTTGGTGTTCTTGGAACGAGTCACTGTGAGCGTTTCACCAACAAAAATTTATCTTTGAACTAAAATATCTAGGAGACATACCACCGACGACTTGTGTTAGCTAAACCTACTTTTGATAATGATTTTATTAACATAAAACGAATAGTTTGCTGAAAAAGTCGCTGAACAACGTCTCGTTCTCTCCCGAACAAAAATCAATATTTCATTTCACCACTCTTAAGCTGTCAAATAAAATGTAAAATACAATTTTTCATGAGGAATTTGGTTTACTTTGGAAAATCTAAAATAAACTTCACTGTATTTAACCATATTCGCCGTAGGAAATGTATAAACTTCACTGTTTTTAACCATATTCACCGTAGGAAATGTATAAACTTCACTGTATTTAACCATATTCACCGTAGGAAATGTATAAACTTCACTGTATTTAACCATATTCACCGTAGGAAATGTATAAACTTCACTGTATTTAACCATTTTCACCGTAGGAAATGTATAAACTTCACTGTATTTAACCATATTCACCGTAGGAAATGTATAAACTTCACTGTATTTAACCATATTCACCGTAGGAAATGTATAAACCATATTCACCATAGGAAATGTAT
>NW_013757135.1:0-3269 GCF_000517525.1 Limulus polyphemus | reverse complement strand
GAATGTTACTGGTTAATGTTACTGGTTCTGAATTCTGGCTTAAGTTCAGCTCTGTTACTTAAAGTGTTGGAGAATAAACTTTCTTTAACCCTAAACATCATACTTAAAAATAACTTAACCAAAGATTGAAAACTATTTGGTGTGTGTGTGCCCCTCAGTAGCACAGCGGTATGTCTGCGGACTCACAACGCTAGAAACCGGGTTTCGATACCCGTGGTGGGCAGAGCACAGATAGCCCATTGTGTAGCTTTGTACATAAATTCAAACAAACAAACTAATTGGTGTGAACAGGAATAATAGAGATCCATGTACAGATGATATCACTCTGACCTTTATTTTCGGCTGTCTCAAGTGTTCGAATAGTTTAACGAATATAACCTCTCTTACAGTGAGGACATGAATAGTTGAGGAACAAGGTAGTATCTTTGATGTAAAAGAAGTCTTGATATCTATATTGTGGCCTGGAACAATTCTCACATTAACTTGTGCACAAAGTGTGACAGCGCTAAAATCCGGGGTTTGATTCCCTGCTGTGGACACAGCAGATAGCCCATTGTGGTTTTGCTCTAAAACAGAAACAAACAGTAAACGTGAATAGATACGATATTGACAGTATCGTAGTGGAATAAGGAACATTTTACACTAGATAAATAGGCATCCTTTTGAATTGTTGAATAGTTAAATGAAATAACAAAATGAAATTGAAATTCCTTCTTCAAAAAAAAAGGCATCTGATTTTAAAAAATAGCTATGTTGGGTTAGATATTTTCCATGCTCTGTGGGTGAGAATTTTAACTAAATTTTTTCAGAACTGTTCTCGAACAAAACTCTTAAAATGCGAGTATAATCCCCAAAAAGAGTTCTTCTGAAAACAATCAACTTGAAAGAATCTGGCATAGTTATTGACATTGGTATCCTAGAAACGATAAGTATGAGTTATATTGTTCTTCAGCAGTGAATTGAATACAGGTGTTTTGTTTGTTGAGGTAATCAAATCAACTGTTTTATTTGGACTGTTTCATTGAAAAACACAAGTGTAACATCTACGTATGTTTTCTATAAAAGTGGTCTGAATTATTCTGGACAGTTTGCTAGCATGTCTGCGGACTTACAACGCTAAAAACCGGTTTTCGATACCCGTGATGGGCAGAGCACAGATAGCCCATTGTGTAGCTTTGTGTTTAATTACAAACAACCAAAATACTGAAAACGTAGAAGGTTTGTTTGTATATTATTAAGCACAAAGCTACACAGTGGACTATCTATGCCTGCTTATCGCGGGTATTGAAAGCCAATTTTAAGCGTTATAAGCCCTCAGGTTTTCCGCTGAGCCACGTGGAAGGGTTAACTGAAGCAGGTATTGGAATTCACCCCTGTGTTGTTTTTAATAATATATGTTATTTCAATGGGATCAAAGTTGAATCTCTGTTTGATCAATGTGCAAAACCCGTTGTGACGTTTATATAATTTATATTAAACTATTCATCTTTTAAAAAAGGAGAATTCGCCAGCAAAAAAAATCTATAAAACACTCTGTCCTAGGGTGGAATTGAACCCGTAACGCTCGGTATATTACAATGACCTTAACCACGAGGCTACGCCTAAAGTTGTAGAAAAGCCACACGTGTTTCTAAACTTGAATCTCACCAGCTGTATGACGTAGTTTTGTCGAGAAAGCCGAAAATCAGCCTCTTCAGAAAAAGCTACACGCAAAACATATTCTATCCCTAGTTAACCTATGGTTTGACAGACAGCACCAGTGGCATTGAATGTACAGTTCAGGTTGCACTGTAGGTATTACGTGTTATAAAACAAGCCCTGTCATATATCAGACAAACACGCCGAGGTGTATTTTGCTGATGACAAGAAATTGGAATGTCGTGGAAGTTTGGATGTTGTGTAATGTAGATACTGTGATTGAAAACACAACGGAAAAATAACTTCGTCTTTTGCTTTAATTTGAAGGTTTATTCTGTTATTGTTCGAATCCCTGTCATCGAACGTGATCGCCCTTTCAGCCATGGGTACGTTAAAATGATACGGTCAATCCCACTATTCGTTGGTAAAAGAGTAGCCCAAGAGTTGGCGGTGGGTGTTGATGACTAGCTGCCTTCCCTCTATTCTTTCACTGCTAAATTAGGGATGGCTAGCGTAGATAGCCCTCGTGTAGCTTGGCGCGAAATTCAAAAACAAACAAACTCTCAAATCAATAGTTTATAAACATTGGCACTCTTTATCCCAGGCTATTTGACTTTAATTGCCTTTTTTTGAAGGAAATTTTTTTATAATAAATTACAATGTTAAATTTAATAAACGTGTTTATGTTGTTAGTTCTGACGTTATTTCACAAATAAACCTTTAAAACAAATGATATAGTTTTACAAAATACTGAAGCCCCTCAGTGGCACAGCGGGTGACGTTTATATAACCAGACAGTGAGTGAAGTTACACATCTTATAATAATAATAATGCTACCATACCTGAACCTTGTTACACATCTTATAATAATAATAATGCTACCATACTTGAACCTTGTTACACATCTTATAATAATAATAATAATTCTTCAATTGTTTGAACTGTGACGTTTATATAACCAGACAGTGAGTGAACTGTGACGTTTATATAACCAGACAGTGAGTGAACTGTGACGTTTATATAACCAGACAGTGAGTGAACTGTGACGTTTATATATAACCAGACTGTGAGTGAACTGTGACGTTTATATATAACCAGACAGTGAGTGAACTGTGATGTTTATATAACCAGACAATGAGTGAACTGTAACGTTTATATAACCAGACAGTGAGTGAACTGTAACGCTTATATAACCAGACAGTGAGTGAATTGTGACGTTTATATAACCAGACAGTGAGTGAATTGTGACGTTTATATAACCAGACAGTGAGTGAATTAACGTTCAGACAAATGTTTTGTAGTAGAATGTCATTCAACATTAATCTGAACGTTCAGACAAATGTTTCGTAGTAGAATGTCATTCAACATTAATCTGAACGTTCAGACAAATGTTTTGTAGTAGAATGTCATTCAACATTAATCTGAACGTTCAGACAAATGTTTTGTAGTAGAATGTCATTCAACATTAATCTGAACGTTCAGACAAATGTTTTGTAGTAGAATGTCATTCAACATTAATCTGAACGTTCAAACAAATGTTTTGTAGTAGAATGTCATTCAACATTAATCTGAACGTTCAAACAAATGTTTTGTAGTAGAATGTCATTCAACATTAATCTGAACGTTCAGAC
>NW_013757134.1:0-998 GCF_000517525.1 Limulus polyphemus | reverse complement strand
CGCTTGACTCGGAATCTGTGGGTCGCGGGTTCGACTCCCCGTCCCACCAAACATGCTCGCCCTTTCAGCCGTGGGAGCGTTATAAAGTAACGATCAATCCCACTATTCGTGGGAAAAAGAGTAACCCAAGAGTTGGCAGTGTGTGGTGCTGACTAGCTGCCTTCCCGCTAGTCTTAGACTGCTAAATTAGGGACGTCTAACGCAGATATCCCTCGTATATCTTTGCGCAAAATTCATAACAAACAAACAAGTATCTTAGAATTAGGGTAGCAACTTTATAAAAGGGAATAGGTGTAAAACGTAACTTTATTTTTGCATTTTTATCCAGCTACCTAACGTTAAACGTGTTGCCTTAGTATATTTATTTTTTGTGTTCCAAAGGGTTGCAACTTTATAAAAGGGAATAGGTATAAAATGTAAAACGTGAAAGTTTATTTTTTTTATTATTATTATTTTTTTGCTATTTAGTCAAAATAATTCCATTCCTGAAAATCGCAATGTTAAGTTTGGTAAATCTGGCACAATTTATTTATTGTTGTGCATTGCTTGGCTTCAGTGAAGATCTGGCAGTTGTTCTTTTACAAAAGAGTGTTACTAAAATTACAACCAGGGGTTAGAAATAACATAGAGAGAACTTTCTTGGATAAGTTGCAAGTACAGAAGAATGAAAAGTATACAATTGGGTATGTTAGAAGTGACTTCGTTTGTGGTGTGTTTGGACTTTTAAGTTAAACTTTACAGAACTTGATGAAAAGTTTCAAGTGTTATAGAAAATCAGTGATTCAAACCGCTTCTTCCCGAGACATTACAATACTTCCTATACACGAGTGTGTCATAGCGTCCACATATATAATGATGACATTTGGCTTTGGAACCTACTTAATTTGTTCTTCCCTAACGTAAGTGAATCATTTCATGCCATTTTAAAAAACCATAAAAAATTTTCTTCTGCCGTCTTATTTATTACAATTAAAATTAGTTCTTTGATAAATGATCGT
>NW_013757133.1:0-1900 GCF_000517525.1 Limulus polyphemus | reverse complement strand
TGAAAGGGCGAGCATGTTTGGTGGGACGGGGATGCGAACCCGCGACCCGCAGATTGCGAGTCGAGCGTCCTAACCACCTGGCCATGCCGGGCCCCTAACATGGACATAACTTCTTGTTGCTAGATTCGGCGATGTGGATGATACGAAACCACCGCAAACTGAAATAAGTCAGAATATCGAGATTTTAATCCTTAAAAAAAGTCCATTCTGTTATTTTTAGCATCCGAAATGCATACAATGACTAAAAAGAATTGTGTTCCTACAACATTGTTATTCATTAATTCGGTAATTAGGGTATTTTAGAAGCATTCAAACCTGACAAATTAGAGGGTCTTAAACTCCCACCGTCAAACGAAGTGGTCAAAGTTTAACCTGCTGTTCTAGCAACTAATGTAAGCATTTTATTGTCATATTGAGAAATTTTAAAGCAGAAACAACAATTTGGTACGTTATCGTTATTATTGAAATCTTATACACTTTAGTCGATTCTCCAAACCTAAGACCTTTTTATCGGTGTTTTTTTTTTTTCAAGGGTGTTTCTTACACTGTGTTTGGTGAGTGTAAAAATCCCCAGTGGTAGGCACTCAGTATTATTATAATTTGTAAATGATTTTTTTTACAATTATTTATGTAAAATATACAACAATGAATTTTGAGCTTTCCTAATAATGTCATAAAGGCATAAAAAAGTACTTGATTTTTTCTCGGACATATCTTATCCTAAATTCGCTCTTTTAGATAAATTTTAGAAAAACGCAGAATACTTCATGAAATAGTGCAGCAATACTTATACTACATACATACATAAAAACATGATAGCATACATACATAACAAACATGATAGCTTACATACATAAAAACATGATAGCATACATACATAAAAACATGATAGCTTACATACATAAACACATAATAGAATACATCCATAAAAAACAGCTTACATACATAAAAAACATGAGAGCTTACATACATAAAAAACATGATAGCATACATACATAAACACATAATAGCATACATACATAAAAAACAGCTTACATACATAAAAAACAGCTTACATACATAAAAACATGATAGCTTACATACATAAAAAACATGATAGCTTACATACATAAACACATAATAGCATACATACATAAAAACATGATAGCATACATACATAAAAAACATGATAGCTTACATACATAAAAAACATGATAGCTTTGTATCTTAGGCTAAAGATATGCTGTCTTGAGCGTTTATTTAATGGAAATTAAAAACTGATCCATAAATATTCTCCTTGTAGCTGCAAAGGATTTCGATGACTTCTTGCACCTGTGCGAGGATGCTCGACTGCTCGTGAACGAAGGTATGTTTGCTTACTCCGTGTCCGTGGCGATTCTTCATCGGGATGACTGTAAAGGCCTGTCTTTGCCACCAATCCAGGAAGTCTTTCCAGATCGTTTCGTTCCGGCAGAGACTATCCAGACCGCCATTAAATCAAAACTCAAGAATAATGGCACTGAAGACGTGAGTAAACTGTTCCAACTATTACATTTTTTGCGGCCATCTTCATTACGCTAAATCAAACAAAAACGAGCTGGTAAAAAAAAAAATCCCAATACAGTACACGTGAAATAAAGCCCACATTCATCAATCAACCAAAATAACATTTTTTATTTAAATGAAATTGTCACTTGACGTGCAAAAAAATGTACTTCATGTGAAACAAAAAAAAAAACGTCGGTAGTTAAAAAACGTACACTTCTATCTACTAAAGATTGAAATGACTATTTTAAAACCATCCTCGTCATCCAAGTCAACCATTCTGCGCATGACACTTATAGTCAAGATCCGAATCGTTCTCCATAATTGGCCCGTCATGGCCAGGTGGTTAGGTGCTTGACTCGCAATCTGAGGTGTC
>NW_013757132.1:0-1477 GCF_000517525.1 Limulus polyphemus | reverse complement strand
ATTATTGCTCATTGTTACTCGATATTGTTATTATTAAGTTGTATATATTTGGAACATTGTGTTTTTCGGAATTAAGTTTTTTCCTCTTCTGGTTATTTTTCCTAATTCCTTTGTTTATTAAAATAATTATTAACATTGATATATATATGTTGTATTGTTTATTAATGTTAATATCTAGTCCTGGCCAGGCACATATTTATTAACTATTAAAGATTAACGATAATCTGTATATTCCAACTGTTCAAAGTTTTATTTTGGACTTCTGTAGTTTTCAAAGTTTGTCGCCAAACCGGTATTGTAGGGTAAAATTAATAGTTGATAATTCTGACACCAAATACGGAATACTAAGTTGAATGGAATTCTGTAAAAGGTTCTGGCATGTGCATTTTGATCCCCACCCACGCACATAGATTTAATATAAAGATAGTTAATATATTCCAGGAGCTAAAGGGGCTACTGGTACATTTAGGTGGGCGAGGATTACACTATATATTTTCTAAAAGCTCAATAACCTGTAATTTAGGGAAGTTTCTCGTGTACTTGCCTAGAAGTATTAGGTCGTTAAGAAATTAATATCGAGTTTTGGAACATTTTCATTAACCCCCCCCCAAAAAAAAACATATATTACATATAATAGTTAAATGAACCGTCTAAATACCATGTTAATGTAGCCTGTATAATGTGTAAAGTTTAGTATTGTTACGACAGCGGAAGTCACGTGACTCTGCTAGTGCTTTTGGCGCTGGTAGCGTGCGTGAAATTTCTCGAATGATCATGAATAATCGGGGAGGCCGAGTGCATTCGAGACGCCCTTTTTGTTAGTATATAAACCTGGCAGAGAAGCCAGCGATAGACAGATAGTTAAAGAAGTGAACAGTAGTGACGGTAAGTATAGTGTGTGAATCACTGTGATTTATAGCGTGTGTTATAAAAGTTGTTAAGTTGAAAGTAACGAGAAACGTACTGACTGTGGAATTTTTTGTTTTGAATTTCGCGCAAAGCTACACGAGGGCTATTTGCGCTAGCCGTCCCTAATTTACCAGTGTAAGACTAGAGGAAAGGCAGCTAGTCATCAACACCCACCACCAACTCTTGGGCTACTCTTTTACCAACGAATAGTGGGATTGACTGTCACATTATAACGCCCCCACGGCTGAAAGGGCGAGCATGTTTGGTGGGACGGAGATTTGAACCCGTGACCCGCAGATTGCGAGTTGAGTGCCCTAACCACCTGGCCATGCCAGGCCGATTGTGGAATTGCTGGGTACTAAAAAGTTGTATCCAGAAAGAATAAACTGGTTTAATCAAGAAGGGACTTGTATCGCTGAAGTTCCTCGGAAATAACTTATACCGGAAATTAACAAACAAGCAGACACGTAACAAATTGATGTCAGAGAGTGGGATGGAAAAGAGAGAGAGAAAAAAGAAGATGGAAACGAGAAGTGACAAATCAAACTACAGCTTAGTAGATTTGATA
>NW_013757131.1:0-997 GCF_000517525.1 Limulus polyphemus | reverse complement strand
TATATCTTTTGAAAGTAGTAATTAAACATATTTTTCTCAAAGAGGATATACCAACTTGATTGATATATAACACTAATATTATTCTGTTTTTCTATCACACATATGTTTGTGGGGAAATAATATAAAGGAAAACTCCTACTCAGCAGTGAGTTTAGTTTAAACATATATTATTTCCATATTTCATAATAGTTTAATTTTCGTTCGCTAGATGGAAGCACATAATGATGGTACATAACGACACTTTGGAACATTTCGTTGTACAAATATGATACCTGACAGAACAATTTCGCTAAAAATAAATATATAAGTAAAGAATCATCTAAATTAATATTTAAGATATCAAGCAGTTGAAGTTTTTACACAACTGACAGATACGTGTACGTGTTATTGATGTTTAAGTTTAATAACACCAGCTTTTTCATTATCATAACAATACAATATATAGCAGTCTTCTTTCTTTTAAATCTTCAGTGGAGCTGTATGTGTATACGTGGTTTCATACTTCATGGCCTAGGATCCGTATGATGTCCTCCCTATTAATCCTCTGACCCTGGCAAGGGGTTATTGATTGTATGCACATACAGTAACCCAGGGTGAAGTTGGAAAGCGTGTGTTCTGGAAATCTCCACTTAACGTTGGTCCAGTGCTCGGTGTACTTGTACCGTCCAGGAGGAACCATTCCTTCTTCACTGGCCTCCAATTTAATCTAAAAATAGAATTAAAATATGTGTTTCAATCATCAGCATGTTGTATGTACAAAAACATTGAAATGAATTTGTTTAAAATTCTTATTTTAGGGATTTCTTTATCTGTCGATAGATGTCGCGCCCTTCATTTCTTTCATAAAAAACCTACTTTATTCTGCTTATTAAAATAAGACCTTTAGAAAAAAAGCTATCAGAACTTTGAAAAAATAAACATACAACACCCCTAATTTCAAGTAATTTTAGCTTTCCCTTTTTAATCAAGAATGGGGCATTAAATCTTAATTTAATAG
>NW_013757130.1:0-1560 GCF_000517525.1 Limulus polyphemus | reverse complement strand
TATATATATATATATATACACATTAAAACATATTTTTTTAGGTTTTATTAAATTATCGTTGACGTTTTAAAATTATTAAAATAATTAAGGCTGTTCGTGCTGTGTTCAGTTCGGAGATAGAACCCCGAATATTAATGTTATAAGCCCTCAGTGTTACCGCTGGACACCGTGAGACATTAATATCAACAGTACAGTTTTTGAACTATATGACAGCATTTAGTATGATATTACAGCAATAAACTGATAACGCTATATACTGGTAAGTTGGAGTACTAAAATATTAGACGTGTAAGTCAAAATTGATAGAATATAAAACAAAGTACCAGTGTTGAAAATCACAGAAGCACGCCATTTTGTTGCTAAGGGTATTAAGCAGCTACAGTGTAGTAGTACAACAAGGCCTGCCGACAGGGAAGGGGGGAGGGCAAAGGGAGCAACTGCCCAGGTGTCCGGGTAAATGGAACCTGGTTATACCATAAAGCCTGAAAAGCATCTTTAGGCTATATCTTCATTTAATGATAAAAACCATAGTTTTTGGCTTTTTCTTTGCATGTATATACGTTGATACATTAAGAACGACTGAAATAATAATTTGAGTAATAATTAATATGTATTTGTTACTTTATAGATTTAATAGATATTTGTTGTTACTTTATTAACGTTCTTACGCTTATACTGTGAGGTAAAAACGGCTGCAGCTATGATTTTGTCTGGTTTATGAGCTCGTTGCTGTCCTAATTTAGGATATTCTTTTTAATAAATTCTTGAAAATATCTCAAATTGCGACTGATGTGAAAAGTTTTACTATTGTTTATCTTATTAAGGTTTATAATGTATGAGAATTCTAGTCCACAAATGGAGGATGTTTGCCCCGGGGCCGGTGCTGGTTCTCGACGTTCCTGTATATTAAACGAAGAAATTCATTTGTAATGAGAATAAGTTATACTATTGAGGACTAACTGGTTATGGTGGAGAGGTAGGGGTGGGGACGGTAACTAAAGGATTAATACGGTGGCTTAGAATCTTCTCGAATCACAGTAACGTCATTCTTCAAGAGACAGGATAATAACCAGCTTTAACTGGCAAAAACAACAACATTGATCAAAAGAAGCAGTCTTTCTGATGGAAGCAAAGGAATAGTAATCGAGTCACGAGTTTTATTTTTAGAAGACTGTATAGTCAGCTTTCTTTCAAATATCATTAGATATATTAAGTTTATAAAGGAAAACAAACGTGTTTGAAACAGCATTTTTTTACAAGCTATTACAGTAAACCATTTATTTCAGTTGGAGAGTTAGGTCTGTCTATATCAATAAAGATCCACAGTAACATAAGGAAAAAAATAGATGTTAAAGTTCAAGCAAAGAAAATGGTTTATTGTGTGACTGTTCGATTTTAGATGTTTAATAAATATATCAACCATTTTCTTTATTACTTGAAACAATGATATTTCATTGTTTTAACTATAAGTAGTGAAAATATGTTCTTTTAATTTATGAAATTCAATATTTTCGTTTACAAAATCTTAGCAACTAGTATGCTTTTGAAGGATTTTATGAC
>NW_013757129.1:0-1269 GCF_000517525.1 Limulus polyphemus | reverse complement strand
ATTACAGTATGGATGCTTGACTTTGTTTGATACTACAGTATGGTTGTGTTTGTTTGATACTACAGTATGGATGCTTGACTTTGTTTGATATTACAGTGTGGATGCTTGACTTTGTTTGATATTACAGTATGGATGCTTGACTTTGTTATACTACAGTATGGATGCTTGAGTTTGTTTGATACTACAGTATGGATGCTTGACTTTGTTATACTACAGTATGGATGCTTGAGTTTGTTATACTACAGTATGGATGCTTGACTTTGTTATACTACAGTATGGATGCTTGACTTTGTTGATACTACAGTATGGATGCTTGACTTTGTTATACTACAGTATGGATGCTTGACTTTGTTTGATATTACAGTATGGATGCTTGACTTTGTTTGATACTACAGTATGGATGCTTGACTTTGTTATACTACAATATGGATGCTTGACTTTGTTTGATATTACAGTATGGATGCTTGACTTTGTTTGATATTACAGTATGGATCTATCTCACTTTGTGCAGTTTGCTTCTATTGGTTGTAGTTGCACGTTTATGAAATATTTGTGCCAAGTTATATGAAAGACTTCATTGACTTCACAATTAATACCCTATCTTTATAGAAGGTTACGAAAAGAAAATCATTGACTCTTTTCAAAATTTTTGGAAGTACTGTTTTTGAAGTAACATTGTTCTTGAAACAAGCGGTAAGAGACTACCTGTGTAATGTTCACGTTCAGTAGCTGTGTTTCAAGATTCCTTTGGAGTACTCATTTCTCATGACGGTATTTGAAAAGCTTTTTAAGACATTGTTATTCCTTCATGGATGACATCTTACTATAATTATATGTCTCTGTGTGTGTTAACATCATCATCATCCAGAGATGGATAGTTCGATTACAATAATTTTTGGTATGGTAACTGGAAAATGTCCTACGTTGTATATAGACTACTTTGTTTTATAAATTTTTGTCCGAGAAGAGCTATAAAAAATTACCCTGAAGTAGGGTAAACTTTTACTTTTTATGAACTTTTGGCTTTGAATTTATAAACACAAGTACTTAATCAGTTAAATGAATAATTTATTACTTTCGACAAGGCAGGATGTACAATTAACATCTAATGAGATTTAGGAAGAAAAGTAAGTGAACATTACTTAAGATTGTCTTTTATTTAATTTCTGCCTCCTTAACTTGTTTGTTTTGAATTTCGCGCAAAGCTACACGAGGGCTATCTGCGCTAGCCGTCCCTAATTTAGCAGTGTAAGACTAGAGGGAAGGCAG
>NW_013757128.1:0-1001 GCF_000517525.1 Limulus polyphemus | reverse complement strand
ATGTCATTTAGGTGTGGGTATCGGATATTCTTCATTTCGGATGAGATATGAACTGACTTTGTACCATACTCTAAAAAATTAAATTGCTTATAAAAAGAATTTAGGAAAGAATGAAATTGTAAGCTAAGTATATTAATCATTATATCATGAAAATGAATTTAAATTATAAGATTTACATATGTTGGAATAGGTTTCAATTGTTAACTATAGTATTTGCCTGTAATAACTCAGCTCAAGATCTATCTACATATTTTTATTAACGTAATTCCGCAAAACCTCGTTTCTTGATTGTGAAAAAAGGGGGAATCCTCAATAACCAAGGCACTTGATATTATTTTAGGGAGGATTAGAGTAAATTAATGAGACATCCCCCCCCCTCTCCCATGACCTTCCTCATGTCATCCTGTATCATTGTAAAGTTGTGCTCATTTGATAATTTTCCGAAATTAGATAGGGGGTCAAACCCCTGGGGGTTCAACCCCCACCTTCTGTGGAAAAAAAATTAATTACAACATTTTCATTGTCACTAAGAATGTGACGTCTCAGACATTAAACCTGAGTGCGCTGATTCCATATCTTTATAGGCCTGTTATTATAGGGGCTGAAATGTGCGAACAAACCCAAACTTAGCTTCATATACTAGATATTTTTTTACGCCAGCAATACCAAGCGTGGGGCGTGCGTATACCCGATATGACATTACTCATCAGGATCTCTACTAGCCTACCCTCAAATTGAAAGTCCTTTAGGCAGGATTAGAGATTAGAGAATTCACCTATGAGAATAATAATGGCTGGAGACGGCTTGAATGGGTAATGAAGAAAAAAATTTATAAGTTTAACATAACAGCAAATGTACAACGTTTCGACAAGGTTTTGTCATCACCAGCTACAAGTAATTTACACTGACACGGATATATATAGTATTGAACAAAAGTCACTTGACCGGAACTGTTGCGAAACTTAGAAGAGGTATCTAGGCACCCCGGGGTATTGGTTTAG
>NW_013757127.1:0-999 GCF_000517525.1 Limulus polyphemus | reverse complement strand
TCGTCCTGAACCTAGCCCTGTAGACTTCTGACTGATTTTGGGTTCCAGACCTAAGTTCTAGAGCCGACACCAATGCTCTATAGTTGTGCCTGTCGTCTGCTGACAACTGTCCAAGTATTTCCAGTGGTTGTCCCTTCAAGATCGTTGCCAGATATTCTGCTTTCTGCTCCTCTCTCCATCCGTTCATCTCTGCCAGTAGCTCAAACTGTGCTCTATATGCTTCCCACGGTGCTTTCCCATCATATTCCTGTGGCTTCCTTCACACTGGATCACTCCTATCACTAACATTCATATCTGGGATTTGACTTCTAACGAGACTGAATATGTCTGCATTAGGGTTTAGCTGCAGGGTCTGGAAGGGGCTTGTCATTGTCTGGGGCTGGTTAATGTATCCTCCTTGTGTAAAAGACAAAAAGTCGTCGTTTAACGTATTTAATTCGCTTTTAAATTTACTAATGTTGTTGCTGACTTTCCTGCAACTGTTGGAGACTTTCTTCCTGTTTATTTTCTCGTTCTTCTTGTTTCTTTTCTTTTTCCTCCAACCACTGCTGTAACTTCTCTTCTTGTTTATTTTCTTTTTCCTCCAACAACTGCTGTAATCTCTCTTCTTGTTTATTTTCTCGTTCTTCTTGTTTCTTTTCTTTTTCCTCCAACCACTGCTGTAATTTCTTTTCTCGTTCTTCTTGTTTCTTTTCTTTTTCTCTCCAACAGCTGCTGTAATCTCTCTTTTTGTTTATTTTGTTGTTCGAGCTGCCACTGTTGCAGGTTTTCTTGCAACTGCTGTTGTCTCTCTTCTTGTTTCTTTTCTCGTTCTTCTGGTTTCTTTTCTTGTTTATTTTCCCTTTTTTCTTGTTTCTTTTGCTGCTCTTGTATTGCTGCCATCATGTCTGCTAAGGTGTAGTTTGATTTGCCGCTTCTCGTTTCCATTTTTTTTCGTCCCCCTCTCTGACACCAATTTGTTACGTTTCGGTTCGTTAGTTAATTTTCCGTAAATTTGTT
>NW_013757126.1:0-1491 GCF_000517525.1 Limulus polyphemus | reverse complement strand
CAGTGAATAAAATTAGTTAACTTATCGAGTCACAAGTAAAGATGTGAGGCGACAACAGTGAATAAAATTAGTTAACTTATTTAGTTACAAGTAAACACACGTGAGGCGACAGCAGTGAACAAAATTAGCTAACTTATTTAGTTACAAGTAAACACACGTGAGGCGACAGCAGTGAACAAAATTAGCTAACTTATTTAGTTACAAGTAAACACACGTGAGGCGACAGCAGTGAATAAAATTAGTTAACTTATCGAGTCACAAGTAAAGATGTGAGGCGACAGCAGTGAATAAAACTGGCTAACTTATTTAGTTACAAGTAAAGACACGTGAGGGGACAACAGTGAATAAAACTAGCTAACTTATTTAGTCACAAGTAAAGACACGTGAGACTATAGCAGTGAATAAAACTAGCTAACTTATCGAGTCACAAGTAATAACGTGAGGGGACAGCAGTGAATAAAACTAGCTAACTTATCGAATCACAAGTAAAGACGTGAGGGGACAGCAGTGAATAAAACTGGCTAACTTATTTAGTTACAAGTAAAGACACGTGAGGGGACAACAGTGAATAAAACTAGCTAACTTATTTAGTCACAAGTAAAGACACGTGAGACTACAGCAGTGAATAAAACTGGCTAACTTATCGAGTCCCAAGTAAAGACGTGTGACGCTGAGAATCTGCCAAGGTAAATGTCATCTAGCATCTCTTTCTAAAAATATCAACTTGAAGAATATTATAGATGGATTACAAGATGTTAACACGCACATTAATTTAACCCTGTCTGAGAGTCTTTATTAGCCAGTTAACTTCAATTTTCTGTAGAATCTGAAACTATGTGCTGAAAGTTTTCCGAAATTTTTGGTAGCATACTTTTGAGAAAGTATGCTAATCTGGATACATTGTATTCGGAGAATCTACAAGAGTAAATGATGACATGAGAATTTTAACCAAGACCCCTTAAGATATGCATGGTGCAAGACTATAAAGAGCTTTGTTTGAAGTTGTTAAGCACAAAGCAACACAATGGTTTATCTGTGCTCTGCCCACCACGGGTATCAAAACCCGGATTCTAGCGTTGTAAGTCCGCAGACATGCCGCTGTGCTACTGGGAGGCAACTATAAAGAAAATCACCTATTGGGACACTCACAACTATTATGGCTAAGAGCCCTTAAGGCTTGTAAAATGCAAAACTATGAAGAAAAAAAATATTGGGACACTTACAACTGTTATGACCAAGACCCCTTAAGGTATGTATGGTGCAAAGTCATAAAGAAAAACAATTATTGGGATACTTACAACTATTATGACCAAGACCCCTTAAGGTATGTATGGTGAAAAATCATAAAGGAAAAAAAATATTGGGACACTCCCAACTATTATGGCCAAGATTTTATGGTATGCAAAAACATAAAGCAAAAATACTTGAACATTAGAAATTATTTCATCAAAGTATCCTAATAACGTGTCGATCATGAAATGAAACAAATAT
>NW_013757125.1:0-999 GCF_000517525.1 Limulus polyphemus | reverse complement strand
GAAGAAGAACTTTTATGTGTCACTAAAGCTATCGAACGAAACGTTAGGTTGGTGGCGAAACATGTTTCAACACTCTCGAAGAACTACTACTAGTTTTACTTTATGAGCTTTTGATATATATATATATATATATATATAAAGTCGAAACGAGGTTTTGCTTAACGTGACAGTTTCGGTCGTAAATTAATTTAAAGAGAAAGTATACATAAATTGTTTTGTGATGTTGGTGGTTAATATATATAGATACCACAGTTCTATGAACCACACACACTGTTTATATGACATATAACATGTATAGAAGTCACAGTTGTTGATGTGTGTTGCAGGCAAGTTGCCCACTTATAGACGTTGTTTATATGGGCTGTAGACAAGTTATTCACTTATAGAAGTTGTTTATATGGGCTGTATACAAGTTATTCACTTATAGAAGTTGTTTATATGGGCTGTAGACAAGTTATTCACTTATAGAAGTTGTTTATATGGGCTGTAGACAAGTTATTCACTTATAGAAGTTGTTTATATGGGCTGTATACAAGTTATTCACTTATAGAAGTTGTTTATATGGGCTGTAGACAAGTTATTCATTTATAGAAGTTGTTTATATGGGCTGTAGACAAGTTATTCACTTATATAATTTTTATATGGGTTGTAGAGAAGTTGTTCACTTATAGAAGTTATTTGTATGGGCTGTAGACAGTTGTCCACTCATATAAGTTGTTTATATGGGCTGTAGACAGTTGTCCACTCATATAAGTTGTTGATTTGGGCTATAGACAGTTGTCCAACAACACGCAAGTACTTCTAAAAAGACTAACAACAACCACACTGTATCAACCAAATCCTACCTGTTCATATACACACACACACACAAGAACAACCTCACTGTATCAACCAATCCTACCTGTTCATACACACACAAGAACAACCTCACTGTATCAACCAATCCTACCTGTTCATACACACACAAGAACAACCTCACTGTATCAACCAATCCTACCT
>NW_013757124.1:0-1703 GCF_000517525.1 Limulus polyphemus | reverse complement strand
TAATTGGATCAAATTGCTTGAATTTTTTCATGAATGTTGCCAAGAATATTTAGTTTCGATTTTTGTCTTCAATTTTTTTTACAACACAGAATGTTGACAACAGTGTATGAAAATGTAAAATATAATGTACTTGAAAATAATAATAATAATAATATCAGTAAAATTCTAAAATTTGCCACTTTGGAAGTGGTACTATTGCAACATTCTTTGTAAATACAGTAATTAATAAACTTTTTTCATTTATACTGTACTAATAAACCTGTATAATTTATACCTATACTAATGTATTTCAGTAATCATTTAATTCACATTTAATATTTGTTTCTAGTAGTCCATGGTGCTTTAGAGACACAGGAAGGGTATAATTAGTGGGTTAAAGGTATATTGTTGAATTATTATCATGTGACTTCTGTTGGTCCGGAAAAACGGATAATCCGGCAAGGCTCTGAAACCAAGGGTGCCGGAAAATCAGTAGTGGTGTACCTGTAGTTGGAGGAAACAACAAAAATACAATGGAAAACTGAAACAAAGGAAGAATAAGCCAATCAAATGAGTTGATGAATCCAATCAGTAAGGGTCACAGGTGGAAAAAGATTCCAATGTAAATGGAGGTGGGAACTTGTACTGAGGAAGGTGGAAGTGTATGCAAATTAACAGGCAGAGGAGATGATCCAGATTGTAACAGGAATACAAAGGAGAAATGGAAAGGAGGAATACTGGCATGAAAATCATGATTCTCCCACAAGCTGCCTAGGTCTTGGGAAGGAAAAAATTATGGGAATGAGTACGTGATATGTCAAGAGCGAACACATCTGATCTACGAGGACCACCAGCAAAAAGGAACAAAGTAGGTAAGATAAGGAACAGGCAGTCAATGGTTCAAAAGGAAGTTGGTAAGGGCATGCAGAATGACATTAAAATTACAATCTTGAAGGAGCAGAGGGCAAGAAGAAATGGAGGAGACAAAAAACAAGAAAGATATGATATGAGAGGAAAAACATGGTAGGAATAGGAAAAAAGAAAGGTAGAGCATAAGGTCACCTCATAGTCTGCAATGGTTGATAGAAACAGATCACTGTCAAACAGTCAAGTGAAACATCATACAAACCAGACACACCATAGAGTGGCACATCTGGGGATGGTAAAAAAGAGCCATATCAGGCTGCATGATAGAATCTAATCAGTGGTAAAAGGGCGAAACCATCTCACTGAAACAATGGAACCCGAACCCACAGAAACAACTGTTGTTGTACAGTGGCATGTGTTACAAAAGAAGTAGTAGATGTAACAGTATTTTGAGAATTCATAGAAAAGAAACTTGAGTGGATAAAGTAAAATTAAATCCACAAATTTTCATGGAATAATATAGAATGTAAAAACAACTAAATCATTTGTTGAAAAAAATTAGGTGAAATATATTTTAAAAAATTATGTAAAAATGAGCAAAATTAAAACATGTCTGCACTTGAGTGTGCTAATTCGAGAAGTGAAGATTGGGTTCTACATATTGAGGGAGTCAGCTGTGCTAAGAGGGTGTCACACTCCTATCGGTGGAGGGTTGTCACATGCTCATTTGCATGCTACAATGCAGCTGTAATACGTGCAAACACATGGATGTAGGTAGAAGCACAAGACTTGTGGTGAGCAAAATTTGTACATATAGAGGGCAGTAGTTGTCAAGAGTAGGTAAGTTATCATATAGG
>NW_013757123.1:0-992 GCF_000517525.1 Limulus polyphemus | reverse complement strand
CTAGCGCAGATAGCCCTCGTGTAGCTTTGCGACGAAACTACAAAAAACATACAAACAAATCCCCCACGTGCCACAGTACCATTTTTGCGAACTTATGCCGCTAAAAATCGAGTTTCGGTACCCGTGGTAGGCAGAGCACAGATAGCCCATTGTGTACCTTTGTGCTCAGCTACAAACAAACAACAACATATTAAAAGCTTATCAAAGTTTTTTAAAAATGTCTAACGTTAGATCGTAGAATAACACTATAAGTTTATTTATTGATAGTACTAAGTACGGTACAGTTAGGTATAATTAAACTAAAGAGAAAACCGTACATAAGTTACAGTGTTTATTTATCTTTTTATCGAATATATGCCGTACTTAATAAAGGCTTAACTTATAATGGACTTATATATTTCGATATATGCGATTAGAATGTTTTTGTATTATTCTAGAAATCCAGTATTTAAAGTACTGTTGCAATAAAGGTACTCTGCTTGTCTTCATTAATTTAGCTCCTCGATAGCTCAGCGGTAAGTATGAGGAGTTTCAACGCTAAAAATCGGGTTTCGATACACTTAATAGGCCCAGCACAGACAGCCCATTGTATAGCTTTATGTTTAATAACAAACAATCATTATTGTTAGACATGACCTTGAGTGGTATAATCTAATAGCTTTTAATTCTGTTATACATAAATAGTAAGTTCTTTGAAACTAGACTAAAATTAAATCATTCAACATTCTTACTTAACTTGCAAAACTTAACGATCAACATGGTAAAAGTTGTGCACTTTTAATAGCATCAGAATCCTATATATTGAGAAAGTTATATTATGTAGTTGAAGCACAATTTAAAATTCCTTAATAATTATTAACTAAGTACAGAACGACTGAAACTGATGGAAGCTAGTGATATAAGCTTCGATTTAATAAAACGAAACTTATAAACTTACAGAGATGGCAGGAAAGTATTTAAAAGTACTAACCTGTTCAAGTTTTTTTATTAAT
>NW_013757122.1:0-998 GCF_000517525.1 Limulus polyphemus | reverse complement strand
AATAACATAATTTACACCAAATTATATACATTTCTAATTACTATTAGTTATTACGACTAAGCGATGACATCGTGCACTGCTCATAAACACAGAGTGAATTCAGATTTAAACTGACGTTAGTGGTAAAGTAGTTGTAGAGTTATCTTGACTGAAACAAGAAGAAGAAAGAGAACAATTTGGTGGGTTGGTCACTTTCTAGTTTGGTATCTTAGCGATGGTTTCTAGCCTTGTTTCCGGGCTTGTTGGGCAGAGAAACGAATAAATGTGAGTGACAATCATCTTGAAAAGTAAAATTCTGTAATTACTTATTTTAGCATGCATATTTGTATTATGCCTATTGAATATTTTGGCCATCCCTACATATAAGTGTTTACCGACTCTATGATATCGTTCGTGTATTATCAACAGACAAAGCTGTGTTCAAAGCTGAACGTCCCTTTTGGAACGACGCAGACGTATAGTGAATAACCACTCTTTCATACCGATGATTATTATTAGAAATACTGCTGGAATTCATATAACATTTAAACAAAGGTCTGCCTACGTATAGGCATCCACACGTTTGATCTGATACACTAGAAGAAAAGCAGCTATTCAACACCATCCACCGCCAACTCTTGGACCACACTCGTCTCACAAATAATTCGATATGACCGTCGTGCTGAACGCATTTTAGCAGCAACGAAACGCAAACCACAGATCGAGGACACTAATTGAGCGTTTGTTCTGGATCTTTGAGTTATGCCCCAGGATCAACGGGTCGCGTGTGTATACAATATTTATATTTCTCTGATTATCAAATTAAGGAAAGATTGTGGTAAACTTCAATCGAATGGATAAATGCATAAATACATGTTTCATTGTATGTACACATCTGCCCCCCAGTGGCACAGCGGTATGTCTGCGGACTTACAACGCTAGAAACCGGGTTTCGATACCCGTGGTGGGCAGAGCACAGATAGCCCTTTGTGTAGCTTTGTGCTTAACTTCAAATAAAC
>NW_013757121.1:0-995 GCF_000517525.1 Limulus polyphemus | reverse complement strand
CCCAGTGAAGAAAGACTATAGAAGAACCATCTACAGACAGGAATGTGGGGAAAGCTAAAATGGATGGTTAGGTCATGATGAACCATACGCGGCCAGTTAACGCCAGTCCAAAACCAAGTGGCATCAGGATTATACCTTCTGATCTGTGGTAGGAGGAGGGTCCACACTTTCTTCACCTCAAGTTGAGTAAAACGGAATTCTGTATACGTCAAACTGATCTTCTAATCAGGGCACATGTGTGCACATCCACAACTATCTATACATCCAGGAACCTTACATCCGAACGACGGTACAAAGGGATGTGCCAATATGGCAGTTCACATTAAACCAAATCCAATCCGACTGGAACCCCTCAGTGCAATAGCAGCCTCAGACAAGGGAAAAATGCTTAGGTGGAGCACTAGAGGGAGAATCTTTGTCCCATACAACATCATCCTCCAGATAGGACCGCACTGAAGTTGGAGCACATGTGTGCACAACATCAACCTCTTGGACCCACCGCACAGGGGTAGAGAATATGAGGCAAAACTATGAAATTGGAGTTAGGATAAAGAATCCCAATCAATACATGGATGAGGACTTATACTGATTGGTCCAGCTCTAATCCAAAACCAGTCACTGTGAACCAACATCCAATTAAACGAGTGAACTTCAATGTGACAGATCTACTTCAAAGCAACATCATCCTCCTGATAGGACAGCACAAAAGATGGCTGACAGCTCTCTGTGATAGAAGGGTCAACATAATCTTGGACAGACACAGACAGTTCGCTGGATCCTGAGCTAATGGAAAGGAAATTGGTACAGGAGACAAAGGTGGATGGAAATGGAAAGGGATGAAACATCCTTATGACAAAACTTGGATCACCCAAGAATTGGTAGTGAATAACCACCAAAGGGGAACAAAATCGGCAAGAAATGTCCACACCAGACTGAAAACCACCTGATAGTTACTGGAACTGCTGGCAATGATAAACCCGACACTGAGATACACA
>NW_013757120.1:0-995 GCF_000517525.1 Limulus polyphemus | reverse complement strand
CACACATCAAGCAGCTGTGTGTCAAGTGCGCAAGGGCTCTGAACATCCTCCGTGTCCTCTCTTCCAGCTCCTGGGGAGTGGATCGATGTTCTATGCTCAGGATCTATCGTGCTTTGATTTGATCCAAACTGGACTATGGGTCTTTGGTTTATGGTTCCGCAAGTACCTCGGCCCTGAGGATGCTGGACCCCATTCACCATCTGGGGCTTTGGCTCTGCACCAGTGCCACGAACCTTCTCTTCACCTCCATCGTTTGCAACTTTCTCTACAATATGCTTTTAAGCTTCGATCCTTACCACGGCATCCAACCTGGGATTGTGTTTTTCTTCCTCGGTGTGCAATGCTCTTTCAGATCAGATGGTCTGCTATTCCTCCATTTGGCCTTCGTATCCGGGCATTACTGGCTGAATTGGGTCTGGCATTGGATGACGTTGCTGTCCCCAATGATCAGCTCATTCCACCGTGGCTTATTACCATCCCATCCTGTGACATTTCCTTGAGTCATCTGGGGAAGGCAGATACTCCCGATTGGAAGTACCGTCTTCTTTTTGCTGAACATCTTTCGAACCATTCCTCTCTTCCCATTTCCACGGATGGTTCGAAATCAGGTGACTCTGTAGGTTCTGCCATGGTTTTCTGTGGCTCGGTAGTTTCTCGCAGGATCCCCTCTATAGTTCCTGTGTTCACTGCCGAGTTATATGCTATTTCTCTTGCCCTGGATCATGTAGAAGCTATGCAGTACAGTAATTGTTCTACTTACACTGATTCTCTTAGCTCTCTACTGGCCCTGGAGTCGCTTAACGTTAGTTCTCACCCTGTTCTTGTCGATATTCAACACTGATTGGCCCACTTTTCGCTATTTTCTATTTCCATCCAGTTTTTCTGGATCCCT
Organism: Limulus polyphemus; assembly: GCF_000517525.1. NCBI lineage: Eukaryota > Metazoa > Arthropoda > Merostomata > Xiphosura > Limulidae > Limulus > Limulus polyphemus. The sequence goes on along the minus strand of NW_013757120.1, from coordinate 103 downwards.
GGCCACGTCGGTATTCACGGGAACGAGCTTGCTGACACCACATCTAAGTCCGTCTGCTCTGGTGCCATCACGGCCGTGCCTGTCCCATACATGGACTACGGTG
>NW_013757119.1:0-998 GCF_000517525.1 Limulus polyphemus | reverse complement strand
ATCTATCAGCAGAGTTCTGCTGAGTTTGTTTAGAAAGTTCAGTTAACCTATTAGTGGGGTTCTGCTGAGTTTGTTTAGAAAATTCAGTTAATCTATTAGTGGGGTTCTGCTGAGTTTGTGTAGAAGGTTCAGTTATTATATTAGTGGGGTTCTGCTGAATTTGTTTAGAAGGTTCAGTTATTATATTAGTAGTTTGTTTAGACACCCCAGTTTGTTGACCAACAAGAACAGATTCAGTGTATTTTGCAGATCCAGATGATGTATAAATATTGGGATCAAGACTATACTTTTCAACAGACTTAGCTGACTGACTAGTGTGTTTAATGATTTCTGCAGCTTGAAGTGGTATGCTAGTGGGATGTAAATTTACATTGCTATCAGATTCTACTGATGGCTTATTAACATTAATGTGTTGAGAAAGTTTCTCTGACTGTTTAGATAGTTTTTTATCAACTATCTCTATTCCTATGTCTTTCTGTAACACAAAGTGAGCCTCCTTAATTATAAGCTCTGCTGCTTCCTTCTCTGTGAGCCCCTTCTTCCCTGTTATCCAAACAGTCCGAACTTCCTTCCTTTGTTGTGCCTGATGTTCCATTTCATCATCCCCTTGCTTTGCACTTCAGAAAAACAAATATAATGAAAAGGAATATTAGAAATACAACGAAAGCAAAATCCATTTTACAGTTACAAACATGAGATAATAATACTAGTTATTAAACAAATCCATTTACCATGAAACCATTAGATGAAAAGAAAATAGCTCTTTAGATCTTTTTATTGGCATAAAAAATAATCAATAGGAGAAAATAACATATTTGTCTAAACATACCCTTAACTCTCTCAACACAGGCTTGGTCAATTTGACTGGCCACGTGACCTTTTTGTACTCGTTTAAAGTCTTTATAGATTTAATACTTCTAGCTTTCAATATAGTGTGTATATCTTCACAAAATTTGGGAGTCTTTCAGTTAATATTATAAGTTTTTCATATACAAAAT
>NW_013757118.1:0-998 GCF_000517525.1 Limulus polyphemus | reverse complement strand
TCTACTGATATTGTTTCGTATGCTTTGACAACATGTTCGTAACTCTGGCATAATCGCAGCTTAAAGGGATGTGAATTCATTTCAACATGCATTTTTAAAATCATAAAGTAGGCTTGAGAAGCCTATATTGTTCAGGAAGTCGGCATCACTTATTTACCGATTACTTCAAACATGTACTTTACGTATACAAAACGTAGCAGTGCATTAGTGAAATCATATACTCCAACCGTACAGTAACACTTAAGTTAAGGATGTGATGTGAATCTGCAGGCCCATGGTTCGTGTCCCGTTGCCGCAAAATCGCGTCCCGCACTTTGGGGGCCGTGAGTGCATTATAAGAGTGACAGGTAAACCCCACTATTCCATTAGAATGGTCAAATAATGGTGATGGATGCTGTTGAACAGCTGGCTTTCTTTTTAATTTGTCAGTTTAAGATTAGGGATGGCTAACGAAGATAGCCCTTGTATAGCTTTACGAAAATATCTTGGAGTACCTAAATAAACAAATTTACGTCTAGATAAATTACTTTTTTAGATAGTGTTTGTTCAGAAACTATTAATATATAAAACACTAAATAATTAAAACTTTCTGGTACACTTGTTTTGACAATAAGAGAAGATGTAATTTTATTGGATGAACAATGTTCACGAGCTTCCTTATAAACTCTCAGGAGAAACTGGGGCCTATGACAGACTGTTTCTATTAAATCAGTGTGGTTTGGATAAATAGCGAAAACATGTTTATTACAGTCTCTTCATTGCTGAACAAAGAAGTTATTCAATGTTTACAGTAATGCATTTACATTTATGAATAAAGACAGTGAAAGTAATACTAAATAGGAAAATAACCGTAAACCTCTACTAAAATCCCTGATGTAATAGTAAACATTTGTCATTAAGATAAGTGCTTTAGTGAAAAATTGTTCAAATAATGGATAAAGAGGCAACACTTCTAATATAAAGACCCTAAAATGAGGAATAGTAATACTCAGATTTAC
>NW_013757117.1:0-996 GCF_000517525.1 Limulus polyphemus | reverse complement strand
GTTTCATATTACACCTTCATCTGAATGTACATTCGAATCAAGACCTACACGAAAACGCTGATATAATAAATTATTTATAAAATTATTTCATGAACATGTGAAATCTAGAATGAATATTTCTTTTTTCATCATATTAGATGACACAGAGACTACCTGGAGTCGAAGCTGATTATCTTTGTCATTTTTACTTTTGATGCCGGTATTGGGCATCCACGATAGGACAGCGGTAAGTCCACGGACTGACAACGTAGAGTTAAATTCAAACTGGTTCACACGTAGATATCTCAATCTGGCTTTATTGTAAGACAATTTGATATTTAATACGTTTATTTTTTCACATTCTGCAAAATCAATAGAGTTAAACACAATTTATAATGTATTATAGAAATTAAATAGGAAATTTTAATGGTCAAAGTTATTTGAAAACTTTCTACGCTAGCTTCCCTAATTTTGCAATAATAGACTAAACGGAAGACAGGTAGTCAAAGCCACATATTGATAACTATTGAAGTGTTATTCAGAAACGTATAGTGATATTGATAGTCACGTTATAGCATTTCCATGGCTAACAAGACGAAATGTTTAACGAGGAATTTCATTCACATATAGCACAAATATCAAGTTGAGCACGCTAACCTCAACGTTATGTCAGGGCCTCTATTGTGGAAAATTGTTACTTCTATTCCTAGAACGTTGTAACTTACAACTTACTGTTCAAGACTGTTCTCACGTAAGCCCATTTAAGATAGCGACAAATAAGCTTTATTAATTTTGTTCATTCTTCTCTTTTAATATTATTATTTAAACAATGAATAGAATTAAAGTAACCTAAAAATGCACAAGGATAGTTGATTTACTGCTGAGGGTCTATAATGTTCAGAGATATTTATAACATTTAATTTAACGACTCGTTTTGTTTTAGTGCAAACATACACAATGGGCTAACTGCCTTTCGTTATAACGGGGAATTTATCCCATAATTCTGTGTAATTAAAT
>NW_013757116.1:0-997 GCF_000517525.1 Limulus polyphemus | reverse complement strand
GTAACTTTGAATCAGCTGTGTTCCATGAATGCTGCAAATTGTTTGCCATACGAAAGACCAGAACAACGCCACTTCACCCACAGTCTGATGGGATGGTAGAAAAGTAGAACTGGACACTTGGACAGGAATTGGCAAAGTTTTGTAATAGCCGCCAAGATGCCTGGGATGTCTTACTCCCTCCACTGTTGGTGGCCTATAGAACAGCAGAGCATGAAACCACTGGATACCCTCCAGCAAAGCTGATGTTTGGTCGGAAACTTCAGTTGCCAGTGGATCTGATAACAGGACGCTCACCTTACAAAGAGTTGCCTGAAAATGTGTCAGAGTTCATGAAAGTGTTATCTGAAAGGATGGATGATATTCACCATCAAGTGCATTCATACTTGAAAACGTCTGCTGATTCTATGAAGCTATGGCATGATAAGAGATCTACTGAAGTCAGCTTTATACCAGGAGACAAGGTGTGATTGTATAATTCCAGGAAGACCAAAGGGAAGTCTCCTAAGTTGTCTTATCCATGGGAAGGCCCATATGACATAGTGGATTGTCTCTCAGACGTGACTTTCCGAATAAAATGTGGTCGGAGGTAAACCAAAGGTGGTGCATGCCAACAGACTTTAGCGTTATCATGATCCAGAACATATCAGTTGGAACGAAGTGAACAACGGAACAAATAACGCTGCTGAAGACGTGTCACCTGAAAAAGCCACTGTCGAGGATGAAACTCTACCCGGTTTTGAGAAGGGGAAACAGTGAAGCCCTTAATGAAGTTACTACCACTGATGTGACTGTTACCGATAATAGGACATATCCTGATGGAGCAGATGAACCCCACGTGAAACAGATGCCAACGAGACGGAAGCCAATACGGAAGAAGATACGTCCCGTAAAATTAAAAGAATTTGTTGAATTTTAATTTTGTGTTTGTAAATTTTGTACATTTAATTAAGTTATTGTTAATTATATATTATAATACTAAGGAGGGGCAGTGTTTCTT
>NW_013757115.1:0-995 GCF_000517525.1 Limulus polyphemus | reverse complement strand
AAAGGGCGAGCATGTTTGGTGTTACGGGGATTCGAACCCGCGACCCTCAGATTGCGAGTCGAGCGCTCTAACGACCTGGCCATGCCGGGCCACACGTCTAATGCAAAAAGTCACGGAAGTTATCGTTCTGAAAGTTTTACTGCAGCTTTATCTAAGAGTAAAAGTTGATTGTTTTTAGTTTTGTATTAAAGACGGTTGACTTAGAGCAGCAAAACTACAAGGTGAAAGGACGTGCAGGTACAGAAGTATTGGTTAGGCCAAGCAAACTAAATTAGCAGTTTCTAGCTCAAGCTTTCAAAATCATCATACGAATGGACGGTTATTATTGATTATTCATTGCCAACTTTTCAGCACAAATTTGTTAAAGTTTATGAAATTCTTCTAATTAAAGAGCGTTTAGCGTCACATTTAGCTAGCACAAATAATTATGCTTGACACGGCTGTACCGATTGCATGGGGGAGGGGGATGACAAGAAACTGTTAATGTAATTTCTATAGCGTTACTAGAGATGAAAAACTACCACTATGTATTTTAAAGAATCTGGTTGGTTCTGTAAAGTATAGGTCTGTTCCAAATAATAGGGTTGCGATCCTATAACTAATGTTGGTTACTATCGAGTGGACACAGCAAATAGCTAGATGTGGCTTTGCTATAAGAAAACACACACACATTTTTCTAATGACTAAACCACAACAAAGTCACAGAAGTTCGGCAACAAAAAGAAAACTTTACCCACAGAGATATCGAATAATATATGCGTTTCGGATATGAAATATTGAAACGGCATTTCCCCGTATTCATTGTTAGATAATTATGAACAATTTGAGACAGTAAGGTTAACCTATTTGAAAAAAAAAAGGTAAAACTGGCAGGAGTTTCTTCACTACATAACAACCTAAACAACCTACACCTTTTTCACCCCAAACTGCAACAAAAATGCTACATACAGGACCGATGAGGCTTTTCGCTTGATACCAAGAACAGATAGAAATAT
>NW_013757114.1:0-1456 GCF_000517525.1 Limulus polyphemus | reverse complement strand
GTGGTGGATATTATACAATGTTTAAGCATTATAATAATTGAATCACCACTGAGTTACACTAAACAAAATGTGATGTGGTTGATTAGGAACTAAAATGAATGTAAATTCAGTTTTACAGCACATGTATAAAATGATGTGATGTGAGAAATGTCAAGTATTTTGTTGTGTTAAGAGATACCACCTTCTGTTTCAACTAAAACTAATTTTACTTGTCTTAAGACAATATTTTAAACGTATTGTATTTTTTAAAGCGACATCCTTATCTAGTCGTCATATGCCGATGACGCTTTTTGTTCAATCAAGAACTCGTCAGGCGGCTGAGATACAACGGACACAGTAGCGGTAGGAACATTATTTATATAGGTCATATGTTACAACAGAAATTGTAATGGTGTGAACGCATTCTACACGTTTGTAAACCACTATTGAAATACAGTACTGAGGAAAAGTGTTAGGAAAAATATAATATCTTGCCATTCCTTCCACTTTATGGGGCTAATTCTTCCATGCCATTGTGTAATGTAAATTTCAACAATATGGTAATACTTCACTGATCAATATTCTTCACTATTGTACAATGTTTTATGATGATTTTATATATTAAACATATATTCCTAAACAAAAGAAGAGATAAAGGTACTATATTCTGATCAGATTTTCACAAATCTACTCAATATTTTCTTAGAAAAACAGAAATGACATTTAAAATGACTTTATACCATTAACAACAAATTAATTTTGTGAAGTCAAAATGTTTACCTACAGATAACATGTAAAACTACCCACAAAATCACTTCATGTCTTAAAACATGTATTTGACTAAAATTACTTGAAAAAGATGTGCTAACAACACAATTTTATAATTTAGTTAGTATACTGCTCAGATTTTGTTGACTTTACTACAATAATATAATTTCTATCAACACTGAATTAAACATTTTAGTACATAAAAAGAAATGTTTATTGATAGGAATAGAATTTTCAAAGGATTTTCATGTAGAAATATTGAAAAGTTGCCACCTTTTAATTCTCCACAGAATATTAACAAAGAAACACTGTAGCACAATGTGCACACATAATATGTAACTTGATATGAGGTTATATACCCTCACCACTCAATTTACAATCTACCCACGTAACTTATGTTGATTAATGAATTCTGAAGAATTGTTTTAGAAAAGACATAAATGTGGAATGAACACATATATGTCTTTTCTAAAACAATTCTTGTTTTAGTTTCTTTATTTGTTATTGTTTCTTTAATAACAACAAAATTGTAATAAATACAAGGGATATACTCTACTAGAAGCCACAAATAATAACTAAACAAAGATGAAGAAGATACATATAAATATAATATTTGTTTGTTAACATGTAATGCATACCTAAGGGGTACAAATTTCCATTGATTCTCTCATAACGTAATGGAGCTAAATCCGAGGTCTTTCTACAACTT
>NW_013757113.1:0-998 GCF_000517525.1 Limulus polyphemus | reverse complement strand
CCATCCGCTTTGTCTCTAACCGTATTAATAATATGGCCTTTACAACAAACGATATTAATTCTTAGACGGCTCAAGATATCATGAGTCGGCGATTCCATCTTAATTTTAAAAAGGTTCCATGGCTTGTCAATGAAAGGTCCGATGTCGGTTGCAGCTGGTTTATCATCTTTGCTTTATCATCTATGTGTAATGTATCATTTCGTATGATTGAATTTATATCATTATCTATAGAGTTCAATACTTTATGTACAGGTCTTTCATAAACTTTGGATTGATAAAGAGAATGTACCAGTTCTTCAGTAACAAGAACCATTCGTTTTACCCTATTTTTAAATTCCAGCAGCTTTACCAATAGCCTGTCCTGTCAAACTACCAAATAATGAAAGTATTGGTGCTAAAGTAATGGTAAAAACCATTCTTTCTGTATTAGCAAGTTTCTTTACTGTTTAACTGATGTGTTCTTGACAGCCAACTCTCTCAATAATGACCTGTATCGTCTAAGTTTCTGCTTTTGTATGTTTGTCATGGGAACGTTATCCTTTACAACGTTTAAAGCAAATTCATGAATACTCATGATAAATTAATTTTTAGCTCCGGTTATTATTCCTTTAGTCTGTTTACGAGTAGTTTTAAGTAATGCACATAGCAACTCTTGAAGTTGTTTAATTCTAAGTGTCATGATGAATAAATGAAAAGAGATTGGGAGTACAACGTATAAAAACTGTTTATCTCTACATCCATTTAGATATAACATCAACTTTCTTCACACTACAGTGATAATAATTGTTGATATGAAACACACATGATGGAGTCGATTTTGGAAGCTGATTAACTTTGGGGCATCCAAACAATTCCAGATTGTAGCTTAATTAATCATTCTTACTGAAAAGTTATTAACACAAATTTTATGTTTCAATAACACAAGAAGAATATTTTAGTACAACATCACAAGACTGTCACTCAGATACTTTGTGTGGTTATCAAAAAGTATGTAAAGA
>NW_013757112.1:0-999 GCF_000517525.1 Limulus polyphemus | reverse complement strand
TTTTTGAATTTCGCGCAAAGCTACACCAGGGCTATCTGCGCTAGCCGTCCCTAATTTAGCAGTGTAAGACTAGAGGGAAGGCAGCTAGTCATCACCACCCACTGCCAACTCTTGGACTACTCTTTTTACCAACAAATAGTGAGATTGACTGTCACATTATAACGCCCCCACGGCTGAAAGGGCGTGCCTGTTTGGTGTGACGGGGATTCGAACCCGCGACCCTCAGATTGCGAGTCGAGCGCCCTAACCACCTGGCCATGCCGGGCCAATTTCTATAATATCGTAGAGTTACTGATGTGTCGACTTTGCTGCTTTACCCTACGCTTTTGCTTTCCAACTGCACTGTAGACTCTGCTAAACCTTGCGTATGCAATAAGTAATGATGTTGATAAGTGTTAATATTAATAATATATAGATATTAAACAAAGATTCGAATTAGTTTAGTCAGGTTAGGTTAAAAATAATAATTTCACAATTTTCACGCAAAGCAACACATGGGGAAGGTTGTTAGTCAACAGAACCCACCACCAACGGTAAATAATAGGATATGACCGTCACAGAGCGAAACGCGTTTTTGTGTGTGTGTGTGACAACGGGACGCGACCAGAAATCGTCGGATTCACAATCCGAAAAATCACATTAAAAAACGTACTGAGAGCAGAGTTGTTTTTCAACACTGGAACAGTGTGTTTTATTTTGAAGTTCTTCAATCTAACGACATCGGAACAAAATGGATCGAAGTCTAATAACACCTAAACAACTCGATGAGGGAACTAATAACACTGTACTCGTACGATACATTAACGCGCGTGTTGTGAGCGCCTGACGATCGTCTATTTAATCATAATCAGGCTATTTCGAGTAAAGCTGTCGTGACAAGCTGCCTGGACTTGAGTGATGAATTGTTCGATATTCTGATTTTTTTTTATATATAATATTAGATTCTTCTAATTTTCATAGACGCTGAGAAATAGAACTTTCTATAACATACTTCATCTT
>NW_013757111.1:0-1000 GCF_000517525.1 Limulus polyphemus | reverse complement strand
GTTGCTATCAAAACCAACGGATTTAGCTGTAGTTTTGGTTGCTATCAAAACCAACGGATTTAGCTGTAGTTTTAGTTGCTATAAAAACCAACGGATTTAGCTGTAGTTTTGGTTGCTATCAAAACCAACAGATTCAGTTGTAGTTTTGGTTGCTATAAAAACCAACGGATTATTTGTAGTTTTGGTGTCTATCAAAACCCACGGATTTGGCTGTAGTTTTGGTTGCTATAAAAACCAACGGATTTAGCTGTAGTTTTGGTTGCTATCAAAACCAACGGATTCAGTTGTAGTTTTGGTTGCTATCAAAACCCACGGATTTAGCAGTAGTTTTGGTTGCTATCATAACCCACAGATTTAGCTGTAGTTTTGATTTCTATCAAAACCAACGGATTTAGTAGTAGTTTTGGTTTCTATCACTTATTATTCTGACTTTTCACTTATCTGATTTTGTTATAGTTAACAGCATAAATATCAGCACATGTCCTGAAGTCATGAGAACAAAACCCACGGATTTAACTTTAGTGTTGGTTGATCGTTTTTGCAACCAAATACATAGAAGTTTATTCTTTATCACTCCAGAAATCTTATTCCTAAAATACCAGATATGGATGGCAACTGTAAAGTTAGGTTATGTTTTGGAGGCAAGTAGTTGCATTAGGAATGCTTTAATTAATTAATTAATTAGAAATTTTCGTAATGAACAATACCTTTTAGAGAGCACTTACATAGGAAGAGGTAATATAGGTTATAGTTGAAATCTTACAAAGCATATTTGTAGAACTATAGAAAATCCTGGACTCAAGATCTACAGGTCGGGAATTCAAGTCTTTTCATCCAACGTGCTCGCTCTTTCAGCTGTGGTGGCGTTGTAATGTGACAGTTTGTTTGTTCTTTGTATTTCGCGCAAAGCTACACGAGGGCTATCTGCGCTAACCGTCCCTAATTTAGCAGTGTAAGACTAGAGGGAAGGCAGCTAGTCATCACCACCCACCGCTAACTC
>NW_013757110.1:0-998 GCF_000517525.1 Limulus polyphemus | reverse complement strand
CGATACCCGTGGTGGGCAGAGCACAGATAGCCCCTTGTGTGGCTTTGTGTTTAACTAGAAACAAACAAAAACTCTTTGCTCGTATCAACTCAGTTTAGCTGGGCGTACTGCACGCTGCATCTCTTTGCTCGTATATCCTTCACCGACAGCCTTGTCCAACGGACGTCACCACCACGTGTGTAAACAAACACACGTGCGTTCCACGTTGAAATGTAGTCTGGTGTGATGTAACTCGAGAAGGTTACTGTGAATCTGTACAGAACTACACAAGAGCTATATGCGCTAGCCGTCCCTAATTTAGCAATTGTAAACTAGAGGGAAGGCAGCTAGCCAAAACTACCTTAATGCGGGTTTGGACAAAGTATCAGTTATGTTATTATCGTTGTCTCGTTAGAATAATAGTCTTACTTGAAAGTATTCAAAACTTTTATGACATATGGAAATTAATCTTTAAATGAAAATATGATCAGCTATATTAACTGTCTTGTTCAAATATCTGTTTACCATGTAAACTATTAAATAACTTTTATTATATATAATTACCTATAGAAGTGAAAACTACACTGTTGATGATGTAAATATATGTAGAGATATCATCTGATGATTTACTAGCGATGTCACCCACAAACTCGCTCTCTGGTGCCACTTTATGGAACTATGACGTCATTGCCTCCTCTCCTTACGACAGCCACGCCTATTATCTAACGGTCTAACCCTAGGTTCTTTTGCATATTACATAACTGTTATTTAACCTTTACGTGTAGATTTCCTTTTTCTATTAAGTAACAGGTGTTGGCATCCTTTGCATATTTCGCAATAGTCATTAACATTCAGGATACATCCTGTGATCTCTGTTCACCTGGCAATCCCTCATTGAGGCAGCATCCTTCCAGAACGGGAATGCCGAATACTGCTATCATTTTTCTACATGTTAGTTTTATTTAAAACGAAGAAAATTAACGTGTTAAATAAAAATAATTCAGAAATACGGGAATAAG
>NW_013757109.1:0-991 GCF_000517525.1 Limulus polyphemus | reverse complement strand
TGAGCATACTAGACTACAACAAAAGAGTGAGCAAAGCAGAAAGAGAGTGATCTTTTACAGATGAATCAAAACTCAAATTGTTTGGCAAGAAGCAAAGATAGTTCGTCTGATGGCAAGGTGAAGAAACAGTATCATAGTCAAAGTACAGCATCTACTTTCTAGGGGCTGTAGAACTGTGGGCTACATCTGCTGGTGATGTTGGAGAGCCATATATATATATATACGATGACAGGTACAAACAGACTGTTATCTATAATGTTATTTCCTCAGGAATAAGACCTGTTGAGCAGAGAATCATCATCCAGCAAGACAATCATCCCAAGCATGCAACAAGTTTGGTGAAATTATACCTGGAAATAGGAACACTTGTACTTATAGTTTGGCTTGCACAATATCTTGATAAGAATACTATTAAGACCGTATGAGCTTATGTGTAAACTGAGAAAGTCCAATGGCAACCAAACAACTTCAATGAATTGTGGGGAGTAATACAGGATATTCCACAAGCCATCCTTGGTAGCAAAGGATATTTGTAACAGTATTTCACAAGCCATCCTTGGTAGCAAAGGATATTTGTAACAGTATTTCATAACCCATCCTTGGTAAAAAGGGATATTTGGAACAGTATTCCACAAGCCATCCTTGGTAGCAAGGGATATTGGTAACAGTATTTCACAAGCCATCCTTGGTAGCAAAGGATATTTGGAACAGTATTTCATAACCCATCCTTGGTAGCAAGGGATATTTGTAACAGTATTTCATAACCCACCCTTGGTAACAAAAACTGAGGTATGCCTCTTTTTTTAAAGGAAACATAAAATAAATAGCACTAAATAAGAATGGCTTATAGAGTATATTAAAATAAGTAACACTAAATAAGAATGGCTTATGTGGAATATTAAAAGGAGTAACACTAAATAAAAATGGCTTATGCAGTATACTAAAATGGCTGCTACACCTTGAACAACAACGTTAGTGGAATGTACACTAG
>NW_013757108.1:0-1000 GCF_000517525.1 Limulus polyphemus | reverse complement strand
ACAGAATCAGTTGTCTTTAATTAACCTCTTCTACGGAATCAATTGTCATTTGATTAACCTCTTCTACAGAATCAATTGTCATTTGATTAACCTCTTCTACAGAATCAGTTGTCTTTAATTAACCTCTTCTACAGAATCAGTTGTCCTTGGTTAACCTTTTCTATAGTCAGTTGTCCTTGGTTAACCTGTTCCACAGATTCAGTTGTCCTTGGTTAACTTCTACAGATTCAGTTGTCCTTGGTTAACTTCTACAGATTCAGTTGTCCTTGGTTAACTTCTTCTACAGATTCAGTTGTCCTTGGTTAACCTGTTCCACAGATTCAGTTGTCCTTGGTTAACCTGTTCCACAGATTCAGTTGTCCTTGGTTAACCTGTTCCACAGATTCAGTTGTCATTGGTTAACTTCTTCTACAGATTCAGTTGTCCTTGGTTAACTTCTTCTACAGATTCAGTTAACTCTCTCATTATAGGCTCAGTCGAATCAGCCAATTCAAATTGACCTTTATATTCTTAACATTATAACATCTAATATGGTCTGTGTATCTTCATGCAATTTCACAAGCTTTCTATCAACATTAAGAGTGTTTTTCAGACAATAAAATCAGAATTTTTAATGAAGTATTTTCACTAAAAATTTCTCCATGAATATATGGAGTCAAAGTGTTGACTGCTCGAAGTGCAAAGTGATTTTCATGTTAAGGTTAAAAATACTCTTCTTCATCTGAAAATTCTCAAATTTAATTTGTGTAATCTAACACCTCCTAAATGAATTTCAAACTTTTTTTCAGTAAAACTTTATATTTTAAACTGGAAGCGAAATAGCCAATTCTCTGTAAAAAAACAACAACAAAATGTAATATGTAATTTGATAGATTGAAACTTTGGCTTTCTATTGATTATAAATAATATAATATTAAACATCACAGTGGACTATTGGCAACTTGTGAAAGAGAGGATGCTTTGTTTGTTTGTTTTGAATTTTCGTGCAAAAGCTACACGA
>NW_013757107.1:0-999 GCF_000517525.1 Limulus polyphemus | reverse complement strand
TTATCCCCCCCTTCCCCCCAAGTTTACGCCCGAGGAACAATTCATGAGTTCCATGCTAAAAGTATTTCTTACAAATGCGCCACATCTACATATACTGGATGTAATATACATATGCTCCCCAATGGCACAGCGGCATGTCTGCGGACTTACAACGCTAGAATCCGGGTTTAGATACCCGCGGTGGGCAGAGCACAGATAGCCCTTTGTGTAGCTTTGTGCTTAATAATAAACAACAACATATGTAGTCTGCGGACTTACAACGCTAGAATCCGGGTTTAGGTACCCGCGGTGGGCAAAGCACAGATAGCCCTTTGTGCTTAATAATAAACAACAACAACATATATGTATATATGTTTACGAGGAATCCTTGTTTAAACCATTTTTATAAATATTAGAAATTAGATAAATGACTTAAAACACGTTTGCTATTACAGGGTATTTTAATTTGGTTTTTTTTTTTTAGTTTTCTTTTCGCCGAGTGTAAATTATTATGTAGATTAGGAAAAAGCAGAGAACACCGGAGAGTAAAAATTTGGAATTATATGAAATTCGCAAAAAGATTTATAATCTACCTAAAGTGAATTAACATCCAAGTGTTGCATAATTACTCCATTCATTTCGAAACCACGTACGAGAAACGCTTGAACTAATTACACAAATGTTTAAAATTAAGCAAAGAAAGGTGTCCATTCGATGTTTGTTTGTTTGTTTGTTTGTCTGTTTGTTTGTTTTTGAATTTCGCGCAAAGCTACACGAGGACTATCTGCGCTAGCCGTCCCTAATTTAGCAGTGTAAGACTAGAGATTCATGTTTTGTGTGATGGGGATCCGAACATTTAAAGTTGTAGGAAATCAATTGTTTATGAATTGTATATGTTTTGAGGACCGTGTATTCTCTCTGTGTAATCCTTGTTTTGAATGGACGAGAAGTTAGATACGATACTTGTGCTATGGCAGGGAAGAATATATATAACGTGTAGGGCCCGGCATGGCCAGGTGG
>NW_013757106.1:0-999 GCF_000517525.1 Limulus polyphemus | reverse complement strand
TGTCCTATAGGCCATCAACAGCGGAGGAAGTAAGACATCCCATTCATCTTGGCGGCTATTACAAAACTTTGCCAATTCCTGTCCCAGTGTCCAGTTGTACTTTTCTACCATCCCGTCAGACTGTGGGTGCAGTGGCGTTGTCCTGGTCTTTCAGATGCCAAACAATTTGCAGCATTCTTCAAACACAGCTGATTCAAAGTTACGGCCTTGATCTGAATGCAGTTCATTTGGCATACAAAATCTGAAGAAGAAATCACTAATAGCCGAAGCTACAGTCGTAGCTTCCTGATTTGGTATTGCATATGCCTTCAGGCCACTTGGTGAAATAATCCATCACCACACAAATGTACTTGTTTCCAGCACGAGTTTGGGGCAGAGGACCAGCAATGTCGACGGCTACCTTTTCCATTGGTGCACCAACTTGATATAACTTCATTGGAGCACGTCCCTTATGCTTGGGTCCCCTTTTAGCACAACATGTGCTGCATGTTCTGCACCACTCTTCCACATCTTGTCTCATGCCTATCCAGTAAAATCTGTGTCAAAGGTGACTCAATGTTTTCTTAACTCCGAGATGTCCTCCTGTTAAAGTATCATGGGATTGACACAGCACAACTTCCCGTAACTTTCTCGGTATAACCGTTTGCCAGGTCGTCACTTTCCCATCTGCAGTTTCCCATCTCCGGAGAAGAATACCATTTTCAAGCCTCAACTGATCCCATTGTGCCCAATAGTTCTTTGTCACAGGGCTTAAGCTAGACACCTTCTTCCAAGCAGGGCACAAAACACCTGCTTTTAGGAAATCAATCATTGGCTTCAAATCTTGGTCTTTCTCCTGTTCTGCCTTGATATCTATATTTGGTTCCACTTCACCATCACCAACTCTTTCAGTCGGCTTGACTTCAGCTTGATGACACTTGGTTAGTTCCACCTCTCTTTTGCAGCAATGTCTGCAATCATTTTTGCAGGGTCTTCGACTCAGTCCATCAGCATTACCAT
>NW_013757105.1:0-1001 GCF_000517525.1 Limulus polyphemus | reverse complement strand
ATGTATCTTCTTCCATAATGGTCTCCATCTCATTGGCTTCTGCTTCACTTGAGGTTCATCTGCTCCATCAGGAAATGTCCTATTATCGGTAACAGTCACACCAGTGGCAGTAACTTCATTAAGGGCTTCATTGTTTCCCTTCTCAAAACCGAGTAGAGTTTCTTCTTTGACAGTGGCTTTTCCAGGTGACATATCTTCAAAGGCGTCTTTTGTTTTGTTGTTCACTTTGTTCCAACTGAAATGTCCTGGACTGTGATAATGCCAAAGCCTGTTGGCATGCACCGCCTTTGGCTTACCTCTCCGACCACATTTTATTTGGAAAGTCACGTCTGAGAGACGATCCGCTATGTCATATGGGCCTTCCCATGGAGAAGACAACTTAGGTGATTTCCCTTTGGTCTTCCTGGGATAATACAACCACACCTTGTCTCCTGGTACAAAGCTGACTTCAGTAGACTTCTTATCATAACATAGTGTTGCGTAAGCAAGGTCACGTGACCAGTTTCACGCCACGTTTTCTAGAAATATCCTGTTCCTTCAAGAATATGTTAGTCTTGTATATATATAAGACGGTCACAACGTGACGGAAACAGTGTAGTGAGTAATTGAACTGCAGTCAGAGAGTATTGTTGAAATTGAGCACGTTCGTTGTTATAGCGCGACTGTTGAAAATAAGTGTATCGGTAAAGTTATATTCAGAAAGAATAAACCAGTTTTATTAAGAAAGGACTTGTGTCGCTAAAGTTTCGTGGGAACGAAGTTAAGGAAAATCAACTAACGAACGGAGGTGTAACAAATTGGTGTCAGAAGTAGGATAGAAAAAAAATGGAAACGAGAAGCGGCAAATCAAACTACAGCCTACCAGTCTTGATGGCAGCAATACAAGAACAGCAAAAGAAACAAGAAGAACGAGAAAATAAACAAGAAGAGAGATTACAGCAGTTGTTAGAGGAAAAAGAAAAGAAACAAGAAGAAAGATTACAGCAGTGGCAAGAAAACCT
>NW_013757104.1:0-998 GCF_000517525.1 Limulus polyphemus | reverse complement strand
CAATGAACAAAGTTGAAATTCAACCAAATACTCAAAGTAAGATTGTCTAGTGCAATGAACAAAGTTGAAATTCAACCAAATACTCAAAGTAAGATTGTCTAGTGCAATGAACAAAGTTGAAATTCAACCAAATACTCAAAGTAAGATTGTCCAGTGTATTGAAGAAATTTGAAATTTAACGGTAAAAGGAAGATTGTCCAGTGTATCAAAGAAAATTTAAATTTAATCAAAGGCTGAAAGCAAGATTCTCCAAAGTAGGGTTTTGTTTTAGAGTAAAGCTACCTGCTGTGTCCACCGCGGGGAATCGAACCTCGACTTTACCCTTGTAAGTCGGTAGACTTACCACTATCCCACTAGGGGACCCAAAGTACGGAATGAAATAGCAGTTTTAACAACAAAAACAGAGAAAGATTGCCCACAATACAGAAGAAAGTTGAAATTCATCCTAACAAAGTAAGATTTTCTATTAAATTGAAAAAGTCCCTCAATGAGTCATTAGTAAGTTTGAGACCTCAGAGTGCTAAGATCTGGTGTTTAATTCCCGGTGGTAAACAAAACACAGATGATGTCCCGTTGTGTAGCTTTTGCACTACTAAAAATCAAGCCTCCTTTTTTCAGAATGTATTATACCAACTTTATTTGTTTTAGTTATGGAAAGAGTTTTACAACCGCTACTTCTTCACCGTTTAATAAATCATAAACTAACTTTTGTTTATTTTTGAACTATGGAACCATGTGTGACCTCTATTTCTTTAGGGTTTAATGCACCATATTTTGTTTATTGGGTTAAGTTATAGAAACAGGCTTACAACCTCTACTTCTTCAGGGTGAAATGAACCATATTTTGTTTACTTGTTTGACCTTTAGAAACAGGTTCACAACTTCTACTACTTCAGGGTGTAACGCACCATATTTTGTTTATTTGGTTAAGTTATAGAAACAGGTTTACAACTTCTACTTCTTTACGGTGTAATGAACCATTATTTTGTTTACTTGTT
>NW_013757103.1:0-998 GCF_000517525.1 Limulus polyphemus | reverse complement strand
TTTTTTTTTGGTGTTGTTGTTGTTGTTTTCGAAAGGTCAAATATTGGGTATGCATTTGTAAATTAATTTGAAAAATCTTTATCAAATATATTTGTGGTTAATATCGATAGACCAAGTTCACTTAATCAAACATAAAAGTAGGCCTAACACACACATGCACGTTCTGCTCAGTGTACCATTACTAACTTCTTCTTTTTTTTTAATGTCCTCATTATTTTACTGCCCCCCAGTGGCACAGCGGTATGTCTGCGGACTTACAACGCTAGAAACCGGGTGTCGATACCCGTGGTAGGCAGAGCACAGATAGCCCAACGTGTAGCTTTGTGCTTAACTTCAAACAAACAAACTACATAAGAGCAACTGGTGCCTTAGGAAATGTCAAGAGCTATTTTTAAATGAGGTGTGGTTGCTATTATCGATTGTAATCGTTACAGGTTATATTATATTTTTACATTGTTAAAAGTTTCTGACTATGTCTCTGTTATCCATTTTTTGAGCATTCAAATAAAAAAGTAATATATATATATATATAGCTGTTCCGAAAGTTGATCAAGAAAATGACATCAATATCTTGTTAAATGAATAAGCGGAAATTAGGTATCGTTAGTATTAAGTTACGGCATAAAGTGCTTGGGTGCAATTCGGTAAGAAAAAAAAAAAATTAGCGAAAAGTTAAGGGTGTGTGAGTCAGTTTTCTTATATACTTTGAGGTATTCTTTTAAATGCTCCTGAGCTGTTAATATCCGGCCGACGAAACCCTATTAATTTTTCGCTTGATTTTATGTTTTACAGGAACTAAAGAAATAGACATTGCAGCAACGCTAGAGCACATCCGGGATCAGCGAGGTGATACAGTGAAAACTAAGGTACTGTGTTGCAGATACAGACAGCGTTAGATACTGGGAAAAAGAAACATGTAGAATTTTTAGTCAGAGATAAATATACACCTATGCACGTAACCTATGAACGCTGAATTAATTTTAATTCTAATAAACAAT
>NW_013757102.1:0-1983 GCF_000517525.1 Limulus polyphemus | reverse complement strand
AAAAAATGGTTTGAGAAATCTTTGATCATTAGGTGAAATTATTAGCAAGTAAGTAAGAGACTCATTCATATCAAATTTATTCAGGTTTAGTTTTTTTTCATCAAGTTTCTACAGGTTTTGCTACTATGTACAAGGTTTATACAGTTATGTTTCATTTCACAACTACATTTGACAAGGTGCTGCATTAAAGGCTTGTAAAAAAATTATCTCTATAGGTGTGGGGGATAAGTTAGCAAATTGGATAGAAGAGTGGCTGGATGGAAGAAAGCAGAGGTTTGTTACAATTGGAGTTCTCAGATCCCCCCCTAACTCTTCTTTTTTCAAGAGAAAACAATTTGAGAGATTTCAGCCTCTCATCATATGACAACCCCTCCATCCCAGGCACCATTCTAGTATTCCTTTCTAACAATTCAATGTCCTTCCTAAAGTAAGGAGCCCAAGACTGAACACAATATTCCAAATGTGGCCCAACCAGTGACTTGTACAATGAAAGTATAACCTCTTTAAACTTGTATTCAATATTTTTATGGATTCAACCTAAAATCTTATTTGCTCTACCACTTGCAACAGCACAATGCTTGGATGGCTTTAGACTGATTGACTATTACACCAAAATCCCTTTCTTTCATGACACTGTTAACATTATTCCCATCCAAATTGTACTTATAATTCAAATTATGATAACCCACATGTATTATCTTGCATTTATTATAATTAAAACCCATCTGCCATTTATTTGCCCAACTTACTAAATGATCTAAATTATTTTGTAAACCAGCAGCATCCTCTTCACAGCTAGCAACACCAAAGACCTTAATATCATCTGCAATTTTAAGTAATTTATTGACCATCCCTTCATTTATGTCATTGATGTAAATCAAAGAGAGCAAAGGTCCTAAGACTGAGCCCTGAGGTACCCCACTTGTGACATTATTCCAGTTTGATTTTGAGGTGTTTAAGATTGTAAAGGGAATTGATAGTGTTAATGCATCATCTCTTTTCATATTTAATAGTGAGAATAGTAGGACTAGGGGACATAATTAAAAATTTTTGGAAAGTAGGAGTCATCTTCAGCTAAGACAGTTTCATTTTTCTAACAGAATGGTTGGCTATTGGAATGGGTTGCTTTCGGATGTTGTAGAGGCAGTAATTTTAAGTAAGTTTACGAAAAAGCTTGATAAATATATGAATGATAAAGGCTAGCTTTAAGATTTTTTTTTCATTATTTTAATTTAGTTTAGTGGATGGAACAGCCGAGATGGACCAATAGGTCCTATGTTGTCCCAAAACATTAGGTTATGTTCAATAAAGAAATACATACTAGATGTCCAGAAAACTAGTGTGGCTAAGTCAGGTTTTTAAACTCAATAAATATTTCTACAGAAAAACAACTTGTACTAACCTCTCTTTTATTATGTATGAATAATAATGTTTTTTCCAGCTGTTTTAATAACCAAAATATGACCTTAAGAGAGAATGAGAAAACTTTATCCTCAAGTTTGACTACGACTAAACTCAAGTTAATCCACTTGAATGTTTTATTTCGGAATTTTCAGGCAAACCTACATAAACAAATATCTGCACATTGCCATCCCTAATTTTGAAATGATAAACAAGAGGGAAGGCAGCTAACCAACTGTTCCCGCTGCCAAAGCTTGTCTAACCAACTGTTCCCACTGCCAGCGCTTGTCTAACCAACTGTTCCCACTGCCAGCGCTTGTCTAACCAACAGTTCCCACTGCCAGCGCTTGTCTAACCAACAGTTCCCACTGCCAGCGCTTGTCTAACCAACTGTTCCCACTGCCAGCGCTTGTCTAACCAACAGTTCCCACTGCCAGCGCTTGTCTAACCAACAGTTCCCACTGCCAACACCTGTCTAACCAACAGTTCCCACTGCCAACACCTGTCTAACCAACAGTTCCCACTGCCAACACCTGTCTAACCAACAGTTCCCACTGCCAACGCTTGTCTAACCAACAGTTC
>NW_013757101.1:0-2540 GCF_000517525.1 Limulus polyphemus | reverse complement strand
TTAAAGTTTTAAAACTACGCTCAGTGACATTGTGGCAAGAGACGCTGAGCCAGAAGGAAGCGAATTAAGAAGTTAAAGTTTTAAAACTACGCTCAGTGACATTGGGGCAAGAGACGCTGAGCCAGAAGGAAGCGAATCAAGAAGTTAAAATATTAAAACTATGTTCAGTGACATTGGGGGCAAGAGACGCTGAGCCAGAGGGAAGCGAATCACGAAGTTGAATTTTTAAAACTACGCTCAGTAACATTGGGTGCAAGAGACGCCGAGCCAGAAGGAAGCGAATCACGAGGTCAAGTTTTCGATTTTTTTGTGTCTCGCTGCTTGTTGGACTAACTGAAATTATCGAAATATTCAAGTCGTATTTCTGCGTCGTGGCAAAATTAATATTACAGAATTGAGTAAAAAAGACAATTGTAGTCGTGAATAAATGATGTGTTTGATTTGTTTGAATTTCACGCAAAGCTACACGAGAGATATCTGCGCCAGCCGTCCCTAATTTAGCAGTGAAAGACGAGAGGGAAGGCAGCTAGTCATCACCACCCACCGCCAACTCTTGGGCTACTCCTTTACCAACGATCCCTAATTTAGCAGTGAAAGACTAGAGGGAAGGCAGCTAGTCATCACCACCAACTCTTGGGCTACTCTTTTACCAACAAAGAGTGGGATTGACCGTTACATTATAACTCCCCCACGGCTGAAAGGACGAATATGTTTAGTGGAATGTGGGTTTGAACTCTCGACCCTTAGATTGCGTATTTGTAAAACTTGTAAAACGTACAATTGTCTTCCCTTTACCAACGAAGAGTGGGATTGACCGTTACATTATAACTCCCCCACGGCTGAAAGGACGAGTATGTTTAGTGTAATGTAGATTCGAACTCTCGACCCTTAGATTGCGTATTTGTAAAATATACAATTGTTGTCTTTCCTCAATTCGTTAATTATGGAGTTTCACGAAGTATAAGTTAATACTACAATTTTTTACGCGTATTTAGCCCCACAAATAATTCTTTAGATTCGATACCTATAAGGTAAATAACCTTTGGTGAATTTTTTTTTTTTAAGAATACTGCCATTGCTCACGTAAAGTGTAATCCGAACTACGAACATTCTGTGAACGAGAATGTGTTCAGTTTTGTTGTATTTTTTGTGCATCTTTCTGTTTTCTTAACCGTGTACTAAACTTTCTTCCATTAGACCATTAACGAAACATGTTGGTCACGATGTCTATCTCAGAGTGTTCTCTCGTATGGAACCATTAACAAACTGTTAACTACTTAATGTCTTACTTTTCCGAGTCCTAGTTAGAGCCTGGGTAATGATCTATAATACAGTTTGAAGTTGCACGCGAAGTAAGCCTGGTACTGGTTGTACCTCCTGACATAACGTTAATGACTGTCTCATTATCAGAGAAATTCATTAGGGTTGAGATAGTCTAACTGACAACCTGTTGGTTATGTTCCGCCATCAAAATATTATGCTGCATATTAAAACATAAAAGTGCTACTTTCATCTTCTTTAATTTCACGTCTATTAAAATTATTTTTTCACAAGTTTTTGGTTACAAAACACACCGAAGATGGTTGTTGAAACAAGTTTTTGGTTACAAAACACACCGAAGATGGTTGTTGAAACAAGTTTTTTGGTTACAAAACACACCAAAGATGGTTGTTAAAACAAGTTTTTGGTTACAAAACACACCGAAGATGGTTTTTAAAACAATTTTTGGTTAAAGAACACACCGAAGATGATTGTTAAAACAAGTTTGTGGTTACAAAACACACCGAAGATGGTTGTTGAAACAAGTTTTTTGGTTACAAAACACACCGAAGATGGTTGTTAAAACTATAACCGAAAGCTTGCGAGAAAACGAAATAATAATAACCCGAAAGAAAAAAAAATCCCGTTTTTATGTTTTGTTTGTTTGTTTTTAGAGCAAAGCCACATTGGGCTATCTGCTGTGTTCCCAGCAGGACATCGAACCCCAGATTTTAGCGTTGTAAGCTCGCAAACTGTTCCACTGGAAGACGTTTTTATATTTTATTCTATACATATCACCCACGTTGTGATCCCATATTTGTATCTGAAACGATATTTCTATGTGTTTAAATACTGTTGTGGTTTATAAAAGATTTTAGAGAGCATTTTGTGGTAGGATTTCGCAATTTCCTTTATAAAATTAAAGTCTAATTTTTAGGTGCACATGTAATGTGGTCGCTTGTATTAGACATTCCCATATAATCCACACAAAATACCCTACACTGGCACAGCAGTAAGTCTGCAGGCTTAGATCGCTAAAAATCGGGTTCCGATACCTGTGGTGTGCAGATCACAAATGACCAACCCAAATCCACACCAGAATAACAACAAAATCGATTTATTGAGACATTAAATGCAGTCTAATAAAAACCATAAATTTGTTTAAATAACCAATGAAGAAATTGGAGGTTGGTCGATGGAGAGTGAACCAATGTATAGGCTGAACTGGGAATCTATAGGGTGTGGATGGATCTTCACCAAAATTGGTATGGAGGTTCAAT
>NW_013757100.1:0-999 GCF_000517525.1 Limulus polyphemus | reverse complement strand
ACTGGATAGGTATGAGGGAAGATGTGGAAGAATGGTGCAGTACATGTAGTGCAAAAAGGGGACCCAAGCATAAGGGATGCCCGCCTTATGAAGAGTTGCCTGAGAATGTGTCAGAGTTTGTGAAAGTGTTATCGGAAAGGATGGATGATATTCACCATCAAGTACGTTCAAACTTGAAAATGTCTGCTGAATCGATGAAGCTATCTTATGATAAGAGATCTACTGAAGTCAGCTTTGAACCAGGAGAGAAGGTGTGGTTGTATAATCCCAGGAAGACCAAAGGGAAGTCTCCTGAGTTGTCTTCTCCATGGGAAGGCCCATATGACATAGTGGATCGTCTCTCAGATGTGACTTTCCGTATAAAATGTGGTCGGCGAGGTAAGCCAAAAGTGGTGCATGCCAACAGGCTTTGGCGTTATCACGGTCCAGGACATTTCAGTTGGGACAAAGTGAACAAAGGAACAAATGACGCTGCTGAAGAAGTGTCACCTGAAAAAGCCACTGTCGAAGAAGAAACTCTACTCAGTTTTGAGAAGGGAAACGGTGAAGCTCTTAATGAAGTTACTACCACATATGTGACTGTTATCGATGATAGGACATTTCCTGATGAAGCAGATGAACCCCATATGAAGCAGAAGCCAATGAGACAGAAACCAGTATGGAAGAAGATACGTCCCATAAAATTAAGAGACTTTGTTGAATTTTAATTTTGTGTTTGTAATTCTGTACATTTAATTAAGTTATTGTTAATTGCTATTGGTTTAATGTAAGTGGCTATTGTTCGGGACGAACAATACTAAGGAGGGGGCAGTGTTGCGTCAGCGAGGTCATGTGACTAGTATCATGCCACGTCCTTCTCGAACCTTCGTGAATTATCGGGAGACTATTAGATTGGAGGTAGTCTGGTATATATAAGACGGTCACAATGTGGCGGAACAAGGAGTAATTGAACTGCAGTCAGAGAGTATGTAATTGAACTGAGTATTGTTGAAGTCGAGC
>NW_013757099.1:0-999 GCF_000517525.1 Limulus polyphemus | reverse complement strand
GAAAAGAAACAAGAAGAACGAGAAAATAAACAAGAAGAGAGATTACAGCTGTTGTTGGAGGAAAAGAAAAGAAGCAAAAAGAGAGATTACAACAGTTGTTGGAAGAAAAAGAAAATAAACAAGAAGAGAAATTACAGAAGTGGCAAGATAATTTGCAACAGTGTCAGCTCCAACAGCAAAATAAACAAGAGAAATTACAGTAGTGGTTGAAGGAGAAAGAAAATGAACAAAAAGAGAGACTACAGCAGTGGCTGGAGGAGAAAGAAAATAAACAAGAAGAAAGTCTCCAACAGTTGAGAGAAAGCCAGAGTACACAAATGGAAAACATTAGTAAATTTCAAAGCGAATTAAATGCATTAAAGGATTATTGTCTTTCACACAAGGAGGATACATTAACCATCGACTTAATCAGCCCCAGACAACAGCAAGCCTCTTCCAGACCTCGCAGCTAAACCCTAATGCAGACATCTTCAGTGCTGTTAGAAGTCACATTCCAGATATGAACGTCAGCAATAGGGGTTATCTAGTACGAAGGAAGCTACAGGAATTTGATGGGAAGGCACCGTGGGAAGCATATAGAGCACAATTTGAGCTCCTGGCAGAAATGAATGGATGGACAAAGGAGCAGAAAGCAGTATATCTGGCAACGAGCTTGAAGGAAATACTTGGACAGTTGTCAGCAGATGACAGACACAACTATAGAGCACTGGTAGCTGCTCCAGAACTCAGGTATGGAACCCAAAATCAGTCTGAAGTCTACAGGGGTAGGTTTAGGACAAGAGTCCGTGCTAAAGGGGAGAGCCTGCAAGAGCTGGCACAGGACTTGGAAAGTATGGAACACAGGGCCTACCCAACTGTGCCACCCAATGTCCTCAAGTTGTTGCTGAGGGATCAGTTTGTAGATGCCTTGGACAGCCCACAACTGAAGATACAAGTAAAGCAAGCACACTCCTCTACTATGAGGGATGCAATGACCAGAGCTCTTGAATTTGAATCCTA
>NW_013757098.1:0-1199 GCF_000517525.1 Limulus polyphemus | reverse complement strand
GATCAATATGGCAGAAAAATTTTATGAACAAGACAATTATAATACATTGTCGCTATTTATCTTTTTACACAATACTTATTATTGAAAACAAAGGGTTCACACTCTAAATAATCATATATATTCTACACAAATTCAATGTTCATCATACCTTAACTAAATTTTTTTGTATGTCACTGAATTTAAAAGTCGGTAAATAATCAACATGTGAAATGTACCATATTTACAATTTCTTTATATTGTTACGACAGCGAAAGTAACGTGACGCAGGGAAACATGCACGCTGGAGTTTCTAGAAGGATTATGACTTATCGAGGAACCTCGCGAATGTCCGAGTGTTTGCTAGGCGCCCTCGTTTTTAGTATATAAGCCCAGCAAATAAAGCCAGCGATAGATAGATATGCAGATAGATTGAAGATATAGATAAATTGAGTCAAGTAAGTAAAGTGTGTGAACCACTGTGATTTATAGAGTGTGTTATAAAGGTTGTTAAGTTTAAAGTGACAGTGGAAATTCTGTGTATTACAAAGTTGTATGGAGAAAGAATAAACTAGTTTTAATTAAGAAAGGACTTGTATCGGTGAAGTTCCTCGGAAATAATTTATACCGGAAATTAAGGAAGTTATCAAAGGAACAAATAGGTAACAAATTGGTGTCAGAGAGTGGGATGGAAAAGAAAGAAAAGAAGATTGAATCGAGAAGTGGCAAATCAAAGTACAGCTTAGCAGATTTGATGGCAGCAATACAAGAACAGCAAAATAAACAAGAAGAACGAGAAAAGAAACAATAAAAGAGATTACAGCAGTTGTTGGAGGAAAAAGAAAGGAAACAAGAAGAACGAGAAAATAAATAAGAAGAGAGACTACAGCAGTGGTTGGAGGAAAAATAAAAGAAACAAGAAGAGAGTCAACAGCAGTGGCAAGAAAACCCGCAACAGTGGCAGCTCGAATAGAAAAATAAACAGGAGAGATTACAGCAGTTGTTGGAGGTAAAAGAAAGGAAAACAAGAAGAACGAGAAAATAAATAAGAAGAGAGACTACAGCAGTGGTTGGAGGAGAAAGAAAATAAACAAGCAGAAAGTTGAGAGAAAGCCAGCATACACAAATGAAAAATATTAGCAAATTTCAAAGTGGATTAAATACATTACTGTCCTTACACAGGGAGGATATATTAACCACGGGTCTAATCAGCCCCAGACAAC
>NW_013757097.1:0-999 GCF_000517525.1 Limulus polyphemus | reverse complement strand
GTTCATAGCACAGTGTGATGCACTGCAGACAACCTTTATTATTGGCTCCTAGTAACTCCACATGTACTTAATAGAGACAACCTTTATTATTGGATCCTAGTAAATCCACATGTACCTTATAGAGTGGTGATTGGTCAGTTCATTACACAGTGTGATGCACTGCAGACAACCTTTGTTATTGGGTCCTAGTAAATCCACATTTACTTAATAGAGACAACCTTTATTATTGGGTCCTAGTAAATCCACATGTATTTAATAGAGTGGTGATTGGTCAGTTCATAGGACAGTGTGATGCACTGCAGACAACCTTTATTATTGGGTCCTAGTAAATCCACATGTACTTAATAGAGTGTTGATTGGCCAGTTCATAGCACAGTGTGATGCCTTGCTCCTCTCTCTCAGTCCTTAAGGTGTCTATACAGGATAATTGGTGTGTGGGTGTTTTTATTTTTGACTAGAAAAAAGTAAAGGACAAAGAAATTAGTTTGTATTGAGAAACCTACGTATTAAATGTGGTGTGTTTACAGAAACTTATGTAATAAATGTGGTTTGTTTACAGAAACCTATATAACAAATGTAGTGTATTGTCTGTATCGTTACATACTTAAGAGTTATAAGAGATGTATATTATGCGTGTAACAAATGATCTATGTGTATCATAATTTACATACTAAACTTAGTGTACCAATGTATACAGTTTTATATTATTACTTTTTTCTTTATCTTCTCATGGTATTTTAGTTTTTGTCAAGATATTGCTAGGTTCAAAATATTGGTAAATTTCACAATTTCATGTGCTTTTAAAACTTAAAGAAGCATTTGAAGTTAGTAAAATAAATGTGTGTAGAAAAACCAAAATAAGAAGGTATGTGTGGTCTTGTTTGTCTTTTAAACTTATGTATATATTAATTGTATGTTTGTCTTTTTGATTTTTGTGTTTATTTAACTCTCCCATCATGGGATCTGTCAATTTCACTGAGTCACATGACCTCCTATACT
>NW_013757096.1:0-994 GCF_000517525.1 Limulus polyphemus | reverse complement strand
AATATCTAATCAAAAAATCTTAGGCATGAAAAAAAAAGGGTGTGGTCAAAAAGGATATAAATCAAAATCTATGTCTATCTCGCTTTTTTGCCAGTGGAGTGATCTTGAAAGTTAAAGTTTAGTCAATGTTTTAATATTAGTTCCCTAAAATAATCCCATATTTGACACTACTGTTTTAAAGTTGTTCTATTGTTGGGAAAGATTTGAATTATTTTGTAAAGATAATGTGAAATCGAGTCTGCGTAGCAAAAACAAATTAATTTATTACGTCATTAACGTTTGCTACAACTACGCTCACCTATACTATACAGTATACTCGTCTATAGACTATAGGCCTATCTTCAAATACAAACTTTAACATAAACTCAGAAACTACTGTAGGCCTAATGCACTAATAACGTTAAAATATTGTTTGATTGATAACAAAGCTAAATAACTTACTGATTAGCTGACAGAAGCACTAATTATCATTGATCTGAATAACTGTACTCGATCAACAACTCAATCTACTTTATCCGATCATCCATTTTTGTATTTATACTGAGCTCTCCCTTTTACCAAGCTTCAAGATTCTAAGACTATTTTATGAATTTGCTAGAGCTAGTAATCATCACGATTACAAGCTTTCTCTACCAAACAAATATATTATAACATTGAAAATATAGCTTAATATAACTGGATGATAGATGGATTATATCGCCATTTTCATTCACTTGTGCCATTGAAACCAAAGTGCAGCATCGGCTTTTATGTGTTATCACAGCATGACATTAATATTGTTATGACAGCGGAATTCACGTGACGCTGGTAACACGTAATGAGTATCTAGAACATTCGTGCAGCCTCAAGTGTTCTCCAGACGCCCTCTATTTCGTATACACAGCGTGGTCACAAGTAAATAGACACCACCTTTTCAGAAAAAATGAAATGTTTCAGTCATATTCACATGAATTGATATATTTATAATTTAATTAATATCTAATAGATCTTCCTT
>NW_013757095.1:0-1000 GCF_000517525.1 Limulus polyphemus | reverse complement strand
ATTAAGTTATTGTTATTGGTTTATTGTATGTGGTTATTGTTCGGGACGAACAATATTAAGGAGGGGGCAGTGTTGCGTCATCGAGGTCACGTGACTGGTGTGGTGCCCTCTAGTTTCTAGAACTATCCCGTATCTTGGCGAATGCTCTAGTATTTACTAGATAGGGTAGGCTGGTATATAAAAGAGAAGATTGTAATGTGTGTATAGACAGTGAGTAATTGAACTGCAGTCAGAGAGCACGAGAGACGTTACAGCGTTTGTTTAGCGTATTGTTGAAAATAAGTGTATCGGTAAAGTTATATTCGGAAAGAATAAACCAGTTTTATTAAGAAAGAACTTGTGTCGCTTAAGTTTCGTCGGAACGAAGTTACGGAAAATCAATTAACAAACGGAGACGTAACAATATCATTTCTTTACAATATGTTCTATCGATAAGCTCACTCTTTTTAACATTAAGTTCTGAATTTGCATTTACCGTCATGTTCAAAATTATTGAAAATTCTTAAAACAGCTAAAAAGTTACAAAATTAACAAGTTACTCATTAGTGATTTATAATTATACAAGTAAAGAAAAGAATTTCAAAAAAAAGGGAGTAAACGTACAGAGGGCTAATATCAATATTTTAAAAACAATGTAAACAAGACAGTGGGGATGGCATTTGCATCATCCCTACATAATAGCACAGGCACACAGTGTAGTAGAATGTTAACAGACAAAAACAGGATAAATTAAACTCAATTGTGATCGAGTAGTTATATATATTGCTTTTTGTTAATACTTGCCTGTGCTATTATGTAGAGATGATGCAAATACCATCCCTACTATCTTGATGGAATTGTTTATGAAGGATTGATATTAGCCATCCCTTCATTTACTTCCTTTTATTGAAAAGTTTTTCTTTACTTGTTTTTTTTTAATGCAGTGTTTCAATAGACATGGGAAGGTTGTATTTATAACCAAGGTCTAAATACCATGAGGTTCCAACTGTAATATTTATTG
>NW_013757094.1:0-1424 GCF_000517525.1 Limulus polyphemus | reverse complement strand
ATAGAAGCTAAAAAAATGGAAACGAGAAGCGGCAAATCAAACTACAGCTTAGCAGATTTGATGGCAGCAATACAAGAACAGCAAAAGAAACAAGAAGAACGAGAAGATAAATTACAACAGTTGTTAGAGGGGGAAAAAAGAAACAAGAAGAACGAGAGAATAAACAAAAAGAGAGATTACAGCAGTTGCAAGAAAACCCTTTGTACTTCTTGCCACTGTTGTTGACTTTTCCTGTAGTTGCTGTTGACTTTCTTCCTGTTTCCTTTCTTGTTCCAGTTGCCACTGCTGTAATCTCTCTTCTTGTTTCTTTTCTTTTTCCTCCAACAACTGCTGTAATTTCTCTTCTTGTTTATTTTCTTTCTCCTCCAATAGCCGTTGTAATCTCTCTTCTTGTTTATTTTGCTGTTCGAGCTGCCACTGTTGCAGTTGTTGGAGGAAAAAGAAGAGAGACAACAGCAGTTGCAAGAAAACCTGCAACAGTGGCAGCTGGAACAACAAAATAAACAAGAAAGATTACAGCAGTTGTTGGAGGAAAAAGAAAAGAAACAAGAAGAGCGAGAAAAGAAACAAGAAGAGAAATTACAGCAGTGGCAAGAAAACCTGCAACAGTGGCAGCTCGAACAGCAAAATAAACAAGAAGATAAATTACAGCAGTTGTTGAAGGAGAAAGAACATAAACAAGAAGAGAGACAACAGCAGTGGCAACTGGAACAAGAAAGGAAACAAGAAGTACAAATGGAAAACATTAGTAAATTTAAAAGCGAATTAGATACGTTAAAGGATGATTTATTGTCGTCTACACGAGGAGGATACATTAACCTTCGACTTAACCAGCCCCAGACAATGACATGCCCCTTCCAGACTTTGCAGCTAAACCCTAATACAGGCATATTCAGTCCCGTTAGAAGTCACATCCCAGATATGAATGTCAGTAATAGGAGTGATCCAGTGCGAAGGAAGCCACAGGAATTCGATGGGAAGGCACCGTGGGAAGCATATAGAGCACAATTTGAACTACTGGCAGAGATGAATGGATGGACAGAGGAGCAGAAAGCTGTATATCTGGCAATGAGCTTGAAGGGACAACCACTGGAATAACTTGGACAGTTGACAGCAGCCGACAGACACAACTATAGAGCACTGGTAGAGGCTCTGGAACTCAGGTACGGAACCCAAAATCAGTCGGAAGTCTACAGGGCAAGGTTTAGGACGAGAATCCGTGTTAAAGGGGAGAGCCTGCAAGAGCTGACTCAGGACTTGGAAAGTATGGTACACAAGGCCTACCCAACTGCACCACCCAATCTCCTCAAGTTGTTGCTGAGGGATCAGTTCGTAGATGCCTTGGGCAGTCCACAACTTAAGATACAAGTGAAGCAAGCACACCCCTCTACCATGCAGGATGCAATGGCCAGAGCTCTCGAATT
>NW_013757093.1:0-222 GCF_000517525.1 Limulus polyphemus | reverse complement strand
TATAAACTTGTACATCCTTTCAAATCTTCATGATATATAAACTTGTACATCCTTCCAAGTCTTCATGATATAGAAACTTGTACATCCTTCTAAATCTTCATGATATATAAACTTGTACATCCTTCTAAATCTTCATGATATATAAACTTGTACATCCTTCCAAGTCTTCATGATATAGAAACTTGTACATCCTTCCTAAATCTTCATGATATATAAACTTGT
>NW_013757092.1:0-1000 GCF_000517525.1 Limulus polyphemus | reverse complement strand
CATATCCTCTTCTAAACCATCATTGTACATTGTAGGATGGGGGGGGGGGGGTTGGAAGTCGAAGTTTAGTGACCCTAGAAAAAAAAAGTATTACACTCGGAAGTCCTGGTTGTGGGGATGATTCACAAATAAAGACTTAAACCTATCGTCATCTGTAAAGGAAAACAAAATACTCTGATAGACTTTGTTTTTTGGCAAGTTAAGGAGACTTAAGATGTAATAACCGTGAAAATATTTTGGGAAAAATTAACTCAACAATTAAGGAAGGAAACGGCATTATGTAATGTCGTTTAATATTTTCATTAATATTCTTTTATGTAAATTAGTATTTTTTTTACAATCTAAGATTTTTTAATTGTTGCGATTTAACTAGTCTTTGTAACTGAAGTCAACAAGTTTGGCCTATATTTGCAGTTTAGTGTTTTGGGATTGACGTACACAGTTATTGATGTTTTTCGTAAATACCATTAATGTTATTTGCATTAAAAAAATAAGAAATCCTGAATAATTTAGAGACATAAATAGACGAATATTTAAAGAGGATTTAAATTTGTTTTGAAAACAGTCATTTAAACTTATGATATAGATATTTTTAGAAAGGTACTGAAAATAGGCCTAGCTAAGATTACGCTCATACAGTTCAAGTACTCCAGAACTCTAACTGTTTTGCAACATATTACCCCACAAGAAAATAGAAATGCACTCCATTGTTGTATTATACTAAAAGACTGGTGTGTGAAAGTACAGAATTTGAGGGGATTTTATTTCAATCTTGAATAAGCTAAGACATTTAATTTCTTAAATAATCTTTGTGTCTTCTGCTTTAAATTAACAGCCTTGCTACCTATCACATAAATACTTAGAAATGTTTGTTTGTTTGTTTTGGAATTTCGCGCAAAGCTACACGAGGGCTATCTGCGCTAGCCGTCCCTAATTTAGCAGTGTAAGACTAGAGGGAAGGCAGCTAGTCATCACCACCCACCGCCAACTCTTGGGCTAC
>NW_013757091.1:0-995 GCF_000517525.1 Limulus polyphemus | reverse complement strand
CGTGACTGGCCTTGCTATGGCCAGCGGAGCGTAAGAAAAGGAAGGGGAAAATGTAATAACTATAAGAAATATTAAAAAATGCTTAATTTGTATAAATATGCTATTACATTATGACACACTGTCTTATATTTACATTGAATATATATATATATATATGCATGCAGCTATACAACTTAAAATTCACATGGCTATCTATATATCCCGATGACTACCGGTACTAACTTTTTTAGTAGGCAATGCAAGTGTGCATTTGTGAATTGAAAAAATGATAGAGAACTTGTCTTTTAATGGATTTCTGATTTTGTTTTTATAAATAGTAGATAACATTCAAATATTTGTACAAAATTGTATTCTTTAATGAAGTTTAAAGAGGAATTTAATGAAAAAATTCCTAAAATACGTTTTGTACTGTAAATAAGCGCCCTCTAAGAAGAAATGTTTTTTCAAAATTTTTTTAAAGATATTTCCTTTCACCTCAGCACTAGTTCTGCCATCTATGATTGGTATCTAAACCTTTTTCTAGTCTGTTTTCTTTATAAAACAGCGTCTGGGCATGTTAAACCTCAGCTGTAAAACTTTTAGCCAATCCTAGTCGAAAGTGTCAATTTCAGTACCATGTTATTCCAATCGCTGTATCTCCCATTTGACAAATCATAGGATGATAAGGAAAGCACGTGATGAAACGTTGTTCTCTGGGTTTTACAATATGAATGTGGGTGGTGCTTATTATAGTAACGGACATTTTATGTAGAGGTTGTATTTAGTACTGGCCATTAGGGCTTTTCTATAAGCGTTAGAAAAGATGCTTCTGGAAAAAAGTGCATGGGATACACGTGACTTTTATTTTTCCTATATAGTAGCTTAAGTCATGCTGCATGGTATATCTGTTTATATTAATCATTATATTGAAAAATTAACTCAAAATAGATATATTTTTTTGGAGAGAAGTTGATCCACGATTGTTAGGGTTAAGAGTTACTGAGTGGCGAGTGCAA
>NW_013757090.1:0-1001 GCF_000517525.1 Limulus polyphemus | reverse complement strand
ACGAGAAAATAGTGCATATTGGACGTGAAGAAGGGAGCAAGTTGCACGTGGGGAAAAAAACGCGCCTGATTTAAATGTCACACCTGAACGCTCACATCCTTTTAATTATGTTTGAAATTATGAACATTGCTCAACATCATGAAAATTAGACCTTATTTTCAATAAGCAATCCTGAAAAATATTTGGGGGTGCTTAACTTTTTTCCAGGTGTATATATAAGACGCTCATAGCGTGAGAATAATGTAATGTGTGTGTAGACAGTGAGTAATTGATCTGCAGTCGGAGAGTATTATTGAGCACGTTCGTTGTTATAGCGTTTGTTTTAGTGCGATTGTTGAAATTAAGTGTATCGTAAAGTTATATTCGGAAAGAATAAACCAGTTTTATTAAGTAAGGAATTGTGTCGCTAAAGTTTCGTCGGAACGAAGTTACGGAAAGTTACTTAACAAACGGAGATGTAACAAATTGGTGTCAGAAGTGGGATAGAAAAAAAATGGAAACGAGAAGCGGCAAATCAAACTACAGCCTAACAGACTTAATGGCAGCAATAGACGAACAGCAAAAGAAACAAGAAGAACGAGAAGAGAAATTACAACAGTTGTTAGAAGAAAAAGAAAAGAAACAAGAAGAACGAGAAATTAAACAAGAAAAGAAACAAGAAGAACGAGAAATTAAACAAGAAAAGAAACAAGAAGAACGAGAAGAGAAATTACAACAGTTGTTAGAGGAAAAAGATAAGAAACAAGAAGAACGAGAAATTAAACAAGAAGAGAGATTACAGCAGTTGTTGGAGGAAAAAGAAAATAAACAAGAAGAGAAATTACAGCAGTTGTTTGAGGAAAAAGAAAAGAAACAAGAAGAACGAGAAGAGAAATTACAGCAGTGGTTGGAGGAAAAAGAAAAGAAACAAAAAGAGAAATTACAGCAGTGTTGGAGGAAAAAGAAAAGAAACAAGAAGAGAAATTACAGCAGTGGTTGAGGAAAAGAAAATAAACAGGAAG
>NW_013757089.1:0-1000 GCF_000517525.1 Limulus polyphemus | reverse complement strand
GTATATATATATATATATATATATACACACACACACTTTACTCCAAGCTTTTGACTCGCAATCTGAAGATCGCGAGCTCGATTCCCCGTCACCGAACACGCTCGTCCTTACAGCTGTGGGGGCGTTACAACCTGAGGCCAATCCCACTATTCGTTGGTAAGAGAGTAGTCCAATAGTTGGCGGTGGGTGGTGTGCAAAATTCCAAACAGGCCAAATCTTCCTCTTTCTTTATTTTTTTTTATCATTTTGGTATAACTGTTACAATTCCTCTCTACTTTTAATATACTATTTTCTCTCCTTTTGTTCATCTCTCATTTGAAAGCTGTTTAGTTACCTCTTTACTTTTCTTTTTTTGTTCGTAACATTCTTGTTCAACCACCCATTTCCTCCTCTTTTTTGACTCTTCATTGCTATATTAACTATTGCTATTTATTAAGTTACACTAATCTTCCCAAACAAATTTTCCAGGCCTTATTTATCCTTTTCACTTCTCTCAAAAATATTTTTTTCTTTTACCATTGTCCAATTCCAAGATAAGTATTATGACTTTTCTTTTTCATCTTCTCTTTCCTCTTATTATTAATCCAGATTTAATTTCGCCATAGGATTCGATTCTATCCTATTTTCTACCTTCATTCATTTAACCATCGATTCTCGTTCTACGGTTTTGGTCAATTATATCGTCGGTTACTATAGAATATCCTATTGTTTCATTACACGTCAATCTTCTTTCCTCGCCCGGCATGGCCAGGTGGTTAGGGTACTCAACTCGCAATCTGCGGGTCTCGGGTTCGAATCCCCGTCACACCAAACATGCTCCCCCTTTCAACCGTGGGGGGTGTTATAATGTGACGGTCAATCCCACTATTCGTTGGTAAAAGAGTAGCCCAAGAGTTGGCGGTGGGTGGTGATGACTAGCTGCCTTCCCTCTAGTCTTACACTGCTAAATTAGGGACGGCCCTCGTGTAGCTTTGCGCGAAATTCAAAACAAACAAACAAA
>NW_013757088.1:0-1721 GCF_000517525.1 Limulus polyphemus | reverse complement strand
TTGGCATTATCATGGTCCAGGACATTTCAGTTGGGACGAAGTGGAAAACAAAAGAAATGACGCTGCTGAAGACGTGCCATCTGAAGAAGCCACCGTCGAAGAAGAAACTGTACTCAGTTTGGAGAAGGGAAACGGTGAAGCTCTTGGTGATGTTACTAACACTGATGTGACTGTTACCGATGATAGGACATTTACTGATGAAGCAGAACCTCTTTAATATTGTTCGTCCCGAACAATAACCACATATAATAAACCAATAACAATTAACAATAACTTAATTAACTGTACAGAATTACAAACATAAAATTACAATTCAACAAAGTCTCTTAATTTTTCGGGACGTATCTTCTTCCGTACTGGTCTCCATCTCGTTGGCTTCTGCTTCATGTGGGATTAAGTAACTTCGTTCCGACGAAACTTAAGCGACACAAGTTCTTTCTTAATAAAAACTGGTTTATTCTTTCCGAATATAACTTTACTGATACACTCAACTTCAACAATCGCGCTAAACAAACGCTATAACAACGAACGTGCTCAATAATACTTCTGACTGCAGATCAATTACTCACTGTCTACACACACATTACCGAGTCACGTTGTCCCCCTCTTTTATATACCCGACTACCCTATATCTAGTAATTACTAGAGCATTCGCCAAAGTACAGGATAGATCTAGAAACGTGGCGTCACAGTGGTTATGTGACTCGCTGACGCAACACTGCCGGAAAATCAATTAACAAACGGAGACGTAACAGTATCTTTCAAGCATTGGTGAAAACCTCAGTACCACAGTTTCACAACGGGACCTATATGGGACAAATATACTGTCATGGCCCCTGATGAGCCAGTGTTTAGCGAAGGCAGTTTCCACAAGCTAATATGTTTACTTCTCTTAGCATGCACACCTTCCATCAATGTATGGTCGTTGAAAATAGAATCCAGTTTAAATGGGAAAGTAAGGGATAAATCTGCTGGTAATTTAAATCAAATCAGTCATCTTAAAAATACTGGCCACCATCTCTTAAGCATGAGATTATATTAGCACAAACATCATACCACCACTTGTCTTATTTTCTGATACCAGTGTAGCATAACTTGAAGGAACTAAAACCATGCTACACAGGAGTTACATATTTCAAATAATGTAATTGCAGTTCACAGTGGTGTTTGTTAAAACAGTAACTCATACAAAAAATATATGGTAAGAAAATTTTTGCTAAAACTTTAAACTTACGAAATATTTCAATTCAAGAAACTGAACATATTGTTGCGTAAGCGAGGTCACGTGACTAGTATCACGCCACTCCTTCTCTCGAACCTTCGTGAATTATCGGGATATTACTAGATTGGGGGTAGTCTGGTATATATAAGATGGTCACAACGTGACGGGAACAGGGTAGTGAGTAATTGAACTGCAGTCAGAGAGTGGGACAGAAAAAAAATGGAAACGAGAAGCGGCAAATCAAATTACAGCCTAGCAGACTTGATGGCAGCAATACAATAACAGCAAAAGAAACAAGAAGAACGAGAAGAGAAATTACAACAGTTATTAGAGAAAAAAGAAAAGAAACAAGAAGAACGAGAAATTAAACAAGAAGAGAGATTACAGCAGTTGTTGGAGGAAAAGAAAAGAAACAGAAAGAGAAATCACAGCAATTGTTGGAGGAAAAAGAAAGAACCAAGAAGAACGTAGAAAATAAATAAGAAAAGAAACAAGAAGA
>NW_013757087.1:0-2387 GCF_000517525.1 Limulus polyphemus | reverse complement strand
CTGACTAAAACAGTAATCAATTATTAACTGACTTTACTAAGTACACTGACTAAAACAATAATCAATAATTAACTGACTTTACTAAGTACACTGACTAAAATGTACTTAGTAAAGTCAGTTAATAATTGATTACTTACTTTCCACCAGGTGATCCAACCATCTATCAGGAACATGGTGTTTACTTACCTTCCACGAGGTAAACACACCATCTATCAGGAACATGGTGTTTACTTACCTTCCATCAGGTAAATCTGTCATATTGATCATTATTTTAGTCAGTGTACTTAGTAAAGTTAGTTAATTATTGATTATTGTTTCAGTCAGTGAACCTAGTAAAGTCAGTTAATTATTGATCATTATTTTAGTCAGTGTACCTAGTAAAGTCAGTTAATTATTGATTATTGTTTCAGTCAGTGAACCTAGTAAAATCAGTTAATAATTGATTAGATTTTAGTCAGTGTACTTAGTAAAGTCAGTTAATAATTGATTATTGTTTTAGTCAGTTTACCTAGTAAAGTCAGTTAATTATTGACTGACTAAAACAATAATCAATAATTAACTGACTTTACTAGGTAAACTGACTAAAACAATAATCAATGATGAACTGACTTTACTAAGTACCCTGACTAAAACTTGATCTGAAGGCGAAAGGCGGAAGACTTTCGAAACGTCGTCCTCTACACCTGTGTCTCTACAACAGGCAGTTGCCGTCCATTCTATAAAGTTACATCATGAATACTCTGCCTGAACAATCTATCAAAGAATATTGATGAATTTAACATAAATCAAAACATTAAATACATTAAATTAATTTGAAAAGAAAACGTCATAAAAGTGTTTTGTTTGTAATTAAGCACGAAGTTACACAATGGGCTATCTGTGCTCTGCCCATAACGAGTATCGAAACCCAGTTTATAGCGTTGTAAGTCCGTAAACATACCGCTGTGCCAGTTGTGGTGGGAGGGGGGGGGGGAATCATCACAGAAGGCAATTGTTTTAACTTGTAACAATGTTATTATAGAACACAAGTTTTATCCACTATTGTTCAACAAAACACGTTATGAGAGATAGCAAGTTTTAATTATTAACTTGTAACAATGTTATTATAGAACACAAGTTTTATCCACTATTGTTCAACAAAACACATTATGAGAGATAGCAAGTTTTAATTATTAACTTGTAACAATGTTATTATAGAACACAAGTTTTATCTACTATTGTTCAACAAAACACATTATGAGAGATAGCAAGTTTTAATTATTAACTTGTAACAATGTTATTATAGAACACAAGTTTTATCCACTATTGTTCAACAAAACACGTTATGAGAGATAGCAAGTTTTAATTATTAACTTGTAACAATGTTATTATAGAACACAAGTTTTATCCACTATTGTTCAACAAAACACGTTATGAGAGATAGCAAGTTTTAATTATTAACTTTTAACAATGATATAATACAACTGTTAAAGTAAAACAAAAAGCTTTCAACAAATGTCGATTTTTAATTATATTATAACAGCAGTTTAATCTTTTTATTTGACAACAAGAACAAAAGTCGTAAACCTAGTAGTTATTAATCTTGTTAACAACTGTACGACTACTGAAGATGGGTGATGAGTCTTAAACATCCAACTGTCTGAGGATATTGCACAGCTGTTCTTAACAATTATATTGCTTCTGTTGTTTAATGACGTTTGTTTACAAACATCTGTGTGCCAGATGGGCTTATTCGGCTTTTCTTGAGCGTGATACGACGTACACCTATCCTCTACGCCTTAAGTTTATTATACGCCCATATAGCTAAAGAAAGCAGTGCGCAAGGCTTAACTGTTCAGCCCATGTTGAGACGACCAAATGTTTGTGGGCGAACTTTGAGTGACCGACCATCAGGACATCATACCAGTATCAATATTACTGTATTGAAAAGAGAGAACTCCTTCAAAGGGCAGGGTGTACATATACGTACCCTCATTCCTTTAGTTTGGAGAATATATGTGTTCTAGTAAAATAAAACTTAGTTTTTATAATACCTAATGAGTTTATGCTGGAATTAATATAAAACCAGAAAATGGGAACATCTTTTATATACAAATACTGAAACTCGGAAAACGTGACAAGACGGAAAAAGAAAAAAAAAGTTGAGTACATAATTAATTTGAATGTTTATAAAATTTGCATATAACGTTGTTGTACAGTCTTGACCAAAATGTTTGCATATTTTGTAACAAATAAGATAATTATTATTAAGATGTAATACAAATACACTTAGCACTGTCAAACTGAGAAATACATGTTATATTAAACATGTACAAATGTAATTTGTATAATGAGACAGGTTCTATGGACACCATGAACGATTTATTAGAACAGCAAAGAATTTTATC
>NW_013757086.1:0-999 GCF_000517525.1 Limulus polyphemus | reverse complement strand
GGCACCTAGTTCAACCTCTCTTTTGCAGCAATGTCTGCAGTCATTTTTGCAGGGTCTTCGGCTCAGTCCATCAGCATTACCATGGGATTTTCCTTCTCTATATTCAGTATTATAATTATACTGGTCTATTTTCCCGACCCAACGTGCTAGTTGTCATTCTGGGTTCTTTAATGATCTTAACCAGCGTAATGCAGCATGGTCTGTCTTAATGGTAAACCTTGCACCATAGAGGTAAGGGTGGAAATATGTCAGACTCTTTACTATAGCAAGTAGTTCCCTCCGTGTTACATAGTAGTTCCTCTCTGGTCTACTCAAAACCCTACTGAAGTAGGCCACCACATGTTCGTTTTCGCCCACTTTCTGAGACAACACTCCTCCAATTCCGACATTACTAGCATCACAATCCAGTATGTACGGCAGTGAGGGATCTTGAAGCTTTAAAAGTGGAGCAGAGGCCAATTTTTCCTTCAACGTCTTGAAAGAATGCTGGCAAGAAACTGTCCATTCAAACTTCTGGCCTTTTTTAGTCAAATCATGTAGTGGAGCAGCTATAGTTGCAAAGTCCTTCACAAACTTCCGGTAGTAAGTACAGAGTCCCAAGAAACTTCTCAACTCTCCCACATTGTCTGGTGTTGTCCAGTCACACACTGCTTTCACCTTATCAGGATCAGTTTGCACACCATTCTCACTTACAATGTGGCCTAAGTAAAGCACCTCTTTCTGGAACAAATGACATTTCTTGGGATGGAGTTTGAGGTTTGCAGCTTTCACACGCTTGAATACTTCCTCCAGCCGGGACATTTCCTCATCAAATGTGGTTGCAAATACAATGACATCGACCAGGTACACTAGGGCTATCCTCCATTCTAGGCTTTCCAATACTCGTTCCATCAGCCTCTCAAATGTTGCTGGAGCATTACTGAGCCCGAATGGCATCACTCGGTATTGCAAGAGACCTTGGCTATAACTAAATGCTGTCTTGGGTCTATCTGCTTCAGC
>NW_013757085.1:0-996 GCF_000517525.1 Limulus polyphemus | reverse complement strand
GCATAATTCGCCAAACGTTCCCTAACCTGAATAGCCTGTGATGATACAAATGGACTATACTCTTCTTATAGAGGTCAGTTAAATGTTCTGGGAGAGGATGTCCTTCCTTTATGGTCGTATTTCTTGCTTTAACACTGACTGGCTCTACCTCCTGGCACACACCCAACAATGCCTCTTCCCTAAGTGTCTGTTCACATTTAGAGAAATTGGCCACTATTATGGGTAGTACTTGATGACCTGCCACAAGTGATCTTTCAATCTTCACATCTGCTGGCTTGGATGGGTCTTCTACTGCTTCCACAAGCATCGGGCTTTCTTAGGGATGTTCTTTTATTCTACCCTAAATTATCTTCTCTGACATAGGGGGTATTGTAGTTGACTTAAGTGCTGTGACATGCAAATCAACAAATGCAGCAACACTTACTGAAATTTGGCCTTTGTTGTTCCAAATCATCATTTTCTCGAAGTTAACTACACACTTCCTCGGTAGTAAATAATCCAACCCTAATATGCATTGGTCTTCAATGTCAGCCAAGTATATTTTGTGTCTGTCCTTCATGTTCATGAGCTCAATAGTTACCCACACTGGTCCCCACAACCTTGTATAATGTCCTGTCACACCACAGAGCTTCTGTATGACTTCTGGTACTCCTTTGTGATCTAGCATCTTGATACTCATAAGGGTTTGCTGAGATGCAAAATCTATGACAAAGTAGCACCTTTGGCCATCCAGCTTTCCTGTCACATAGACACTATGTGTGCTTGCCATGTTACACTTAGCTGTTGGGACTTTCACGATAGGGGTTGGTGGGCGTCCCTCAGCACCAACCACTACTAGTGTCCCAAAGCTGACTTATTGGTGGTATTTTTCTTACACTGGCTCCTCAGATGTCCTGGCTCCTCACAGTTCCAACAGCCTTTCTTGGTAACAGCCTTTACTGCTTTATTGTCTTCCCTGTGTTGAAGTTGCCAGCATTGAGCTCTCTTGTGCCAAAG
>NW_013757084.1:0-999 GCF_000517525.1 Limulus polyphemus | reverse complement strand
GTTTTAGAAACCGTAGCTACCTTAGTAAACTTTACTTTCATTTTTGGTTTGGAGAATTTCTTCCTGGAGAGAACTTCGGCGGGAGCTGATTTTTCAGCTTCTGACATGGGTTTTTAAACTCTAATTTCCTTGTGTTAATTCGACCCACTAAATAGGACACAGCATCACCCGCAAGTAGTCCTGTGCTCCTATTGGGTACTTTAGGGAAATTCCCGGACTAATCCAGAACCTAAACCCAAAACTCTCAAGTTATTGGTCATACACAAGTGGTGTTAGCCGGCCGCCTATTCACTTGTACTGCTACACCCATGGGCTGTAACGAATACTGCCTCAAAATGCCGACATGATTCACCAAATCTAAACTTTTCTGCAGCTTTCTTAGTGCTAAGAGAGCGAGGCCAACACTTCATCAAACTGTCACATGTATTGGCGTCCAAATCCTGTTTGTTATGCAATAGTTCTTATTAACTCTGCTATTGACCTTGGTCACTGGTTTCCAAGCTCGCCTCTCAAACTTATTTTTAGGTGCTGTACGTGTTTGGCTGCTTACTTCTAAGTGATGCCTCTTGTATAACCAAGTTTTGTTTATTAATTTATCAAGGCTTATTTGGTAACACAGGCGTCCTATTGTCGCCTCTTTTTCTTTTTATATCTATCTTTACTTGCTTGCTTGTATTAAAACCCTTAAGCTTTTTTTTCTAAGTACTTTTAAATACTAAAAAACTCTTGAAACAATTTGTAAAATTTCCTCGAAAATTTCAAGTTGCTTCACTAGCGTCACGTGACCCCCGCTGTCCTAACACTGCCCCTTCCTTATTATTGTTTGTCCCGAACAATAGCCACTTAAATTAAACCAATAAATAATTAACAATAACGTAATTAAATGTACAAAATTTACAAACACAAAATTAAACAAAGTTTCTTAATTTTATGGGACGTTTCTTCTTCCATACTGGTCTCCATCTCGTTGGCTTCTGCTTCACGTGGGGTCCATCTGCT
>NW_013757083.1:0-1655 GCF_000517525.1 Limulus polyphemus | reverse complement strand
CAATGTCTACAGTCATTTTGCAGGGTCTTTGGCTCAGTCCATCAGCATTACCATGGGATTTCCCTTCTCTGTATTCAATATTATAATTATACTGGTCTATTTTTCCAATCCAACGTGCTAGTTGTCCCTCTGGGTTCTTTAATGATCTTAACCAGCATAACGCAGCATGGTCTGTGCTGATGGTAAACCTTGCACCATAGAGGTAAGGATGGAAATATGTCAGACTCTTTACTATAGCAAGGAGTTCCCTCTGTGTTACACAATAGTTCGTCTCTGGTCTACTCAACACCCTACTGAAGTAGGCCACCACATGTTCGTTTTCGCCCACTTTCTGAGACAACACTCCTCCAATTCCGACATTACTAGCACCACAATCCAGTATGTACGGCAGTGAGGGATCTGGAAGCTTTAAAAGTGGAGCATAGGCCAATTTTTCCTTCAACGTCTTGAAAGAATGCTGGCAAGAAACTGTCCATTCAAACTTTTGGCATTTTTTAGTCAATTCATGTAGTGGAGCAGCTATAGTTGCAAAGTCCTTCACAAACTTGCGGTCGTAAGTACAGAGTCCCAAGAAACTTCTTAGCTCTGGTGTTGGCCAGTCATGCACTGCTTTCACCTTATCAGGATCAGTTTGTACACCATTCTCACTTACAATGTGGTCTAAGTAAAGCACCTCTTTCTGGAACAAATGACATTTCTTGGGATGGAGTTTGAGGTTTGCTGCTTTCAAACGCTTGAATACTTCCTCCAGCAGGATATTTCCTCGTCAAAAGTTGTTGCAAATACAATGACATCGTCCAGGTAAACTAGAGCTATCCTCCATTGTAGGCCTTCCAATACTCGTTCCATCGGCCTCTCAAATGTTGCAGGAGCATTACTGAGCCCGAATGGCATCACTCGGTATTGCCAGAGACCTTGGCCATAACTAAATGCTGTCTTGGGTCTATCTGCTTCAGCCATTTTTACTTGATGGAAAGCTGACTTTAAGTCCAGAGTTGAAAACCACCTGGCTCCACTTAGGGCATCAAGAGTATCAGTTCTTGGCAGTGGGTATGAGTCTTTTTCGGTTATGCTGTTAAGAGCCCTGAAGTCCACACAGCAACGTTGGGTCCCATCCTTCTTCTGTACTAATACAACGGGAGCTGACCAGGTACTATCTGATTTTTCAACTATCCCTTCCTTGATTAGACCATCCATGACCTTCTCTATCTCTTGTCGCTTTGCTGGAGCTGTTCTCCTTGGAGGGATCTTTATTGGACGGTGATTGCCTGTGTTTATTCTGTGCTATACCAGGTTTGTACAGCCGAGGCCATGATCTCCTTTCGAAAAGACATCAGCATAATTTGCCAAAAGTTCTTTTACCTGAAGAGCCTGTGATGATGACAAATGGACTATGCTCTTTTTATAGAGGTCAGTCAAGTATACCTTCTGTTTGTTTTTCATGCCCATGAGCTCGATAGTTACCCACACTGGTCCCCACAACCTTGCAGAATGTCCTGTCACACCACAGAGCTTCTGGTACTCCTTTGTTATCCACCACCTTGATACT
Source organism: Limulus polyphemus (assembly GCF_000517525.1). Classification (NCBI taxonomy): domain Eukaryota; kingdom Metazoa; phylum Arthropoda; class Merostomata; order Xiphosura; family Limulidae; genus Limulus; species Limulus polyphemus. The sequence continues at coordinate 106 of NW_013757083.1, read as the reverse complement.
CACAAGGGTTTGCTGAGATGCAGAATCTATGACAAAGTTGCACCTTTGGCCATCCAGCTTCCCTGCCACGTAGATACTATGTGTGCTTGCCATTTTACATTTAGCT
>NW_013757082.1:0-2203 GCF_000517525.1 Limulus polyphemus | reverse complement strand
GGCTTATCAATGCTCCAGCAACATTTGAGAGGCTGATGGAAAGAGTACTGGAAGGCCTACAATGGAGGATAGCCCTAGTGTACCTGGGTAATGTCATTGTGTTTGCAACAATGTTAAATGAGGAAATGTCCCGGCTAGAAGAAGTATTCAAGCATTTGAAAGCAGCAAACCTCAAACTCCATCCCACGAAATGCCACTTGTTCTAGAAACAGGTGCTTCACTTAGGTAACATTGTAAGTGAGCATGGTGTGCAAACTGATCCTGATAAGGTGAAAATAGTGCATGACTGGCCAACACCAGACAATATGGGAGAGTTAAGAAGTTTCTTGGGACTCTGTACTTACTATGGCAACTTTGTGAAGGACTTTGCAACTATAGCTGCTCCACTACATGATTTGACTAAAAAAGTTTCAACGGACAGTTTCTTGCCAGCATTCTTTCAAGATGTTGAAGGAAAAATTGGCCTCCGCTCCACTTTTAAAGCTTCCAGATCCCTCACTGCCGTACATTGTGATGCTAGTAATGTTGGAATTGGAAGTGTGTTGTCTCAGAAAGTGGGTGAAAACGAACATGTGGTGGTCTACTTCAGTAAGGTCCTGAGTAGACCAGAGAGGAACTACTGTGTAACACGGAGGGAACTCCTTGCTATAGTAAAGAGTCTGACATATTTCCACCCTATCCTCTATGGTGCCAGGTTTACCATCAGGACAGACCATGCTGCATTACGCTGGTTAAGATCATTAAAGAACTCAGAGGGACAATTGGCACATTGGATCGGAAACATAGACCAGTAGAATTATAATATTGAATATAGAAAAGGAAAATCTCATGGAAATGCCAAAGGACTGAGCCAAAAACCCTGCAAAAATTACTGCAGACATTGCTGCAAAAGAGAGATTGAACTAACCAGGTGCCATCAAGCTGAAGTCAAAGTGACTGAAAGAGTTGATGATGGTGAAGTGGAACCAAATATAGATATCAAAGCAGAACAGGAGAAAGGCCAAGATTTGAAGCCAATAATTGATTTTCTAAAAACAAGTGTTTTGCGCCCTACTTGGGAGAAGTTGTCTAGCTTAAGCCCTGTGAGAAAGAAATATTGGGCACAATGGGACCAGTTGAAGCTTGAAGATGGTATTCTTCTCAGAGATGGGAAACTGCAGATGGGAAAGTGACGACCTGGCAATCGGTTATACCGAGAAAGTTACTGGAAGTTGTGCTGCATCAATCCCATGATAGTTTAACAGGAGGACATCTCGGAGTTAAGAAGACATTGAGTCACCTACGACAGAGATTTTACTGGATGGGTATGAGGCAAGATGTGGAAGAATGGTGCAGAACATGCAGTGCATGTTGTGCTAAAAGGGGACCCAAGCATAAGGGACGTGCTATAATGAAGTTATATCAAGTTGGCACACCAATGGAAAGAGTAGCTGTTGACATTGCTGGTCTTCTGCCCCAAACTCGTGCTGGAAACAAGTACATTTGTGTGGTGATGGCCTGAGGCATATGCAATACCAAATCAGGAAGCCACAACTGTAGCTTCGGCTATTAGTGATTTTTTCTTCAGATTTGGTATGCCATATGAACTGCATTTGGATCAAGGCTGTAACTTTGAATCAGCTGTGTTTCATGAATGCTGCAAGTTGTTTGGCATATGAAAGACCAGAACAATGTCACTCCACCCGCAGTCTGATGGGTTGGTAGAAAAGTACAACTGGACACTGGGACAGGAATTGGGAAAGTTTTGTAATAGCCACTAAGATGACTGGGATGTCTTACTTCCTCCATTGTTGATGGCCTATAGAACAGCAGAGCATGAAGCCACTGGATACACTCTAGCAAAGTTGATGTTTTTGTCGGGAACTTCGGTTGCAAGTGGACCTGATAAGAGGACGCCCACCTCACGAAGTGTTGCCTGAAAATGTGACAGGGTTGGTGAAAGTGTTATCTGTGTTCAAACTTGAAAACGTCTGCTGATTCGGTGAAGTTATCTTATTATAAGAGATCTACAGAAGTTAGTTTTGTACCAGGAGACAAGGTGTGGTTGTATAATCCCAGGAAAACCAAAGGGAAGTCTCCTAAGTTGTCATCTCCATGGGAAGGCCCATATGACATAGTGGATCGTCTCTCAGACGTGACTTTCCGGATAAAGTGTGGGCGGCGAGGTAAGCCAAAGGTGGCGCATGCCAACACTCTTTGGCAT
>NW_013757081.1:0-1502 GCF_000517525.1 Limulus polyphemus | reverse complement strand
AATTTGGTGGAAAAACAATTTGACAGGGTAGCAAATGTTATCTTTTTTTGCAGAGTTTTCCTTTTCAACCCACCTAAGGAGGTGTTTAATACTTAAAGTTTATCTTGTAACCTAAGACGTGGCAGATTGACACACACAAAAACTAATCCTTAAATCATTGTATTTCTTATCAAAAACTTTGAGATAAATGACTGATAGACTTATGCAACAAAAAGTATTAGTTGGATAAAAAAAGGACACAAATATTTAAAAACATAAATAAACTATTTCTCCAGCATTCAGCTAATATTCTGATATCACTTGGCCAGATGTTTGATCAGAAATAAGCCCCAAATGTGCTTAGACCATATCAGTATGGAGGAGCCCATACTTATTACTTCTACTATAGACTGTTAATGTTATTAGAACTATAACCATTGGTGAAACATCCATATGTGTATGTTGTGTGTTGTTCACTTAATATATACAATATTTTATGACATTATTTCTTATAGTTGAATAGTAATGATTCTTTCATTGTTTAACGTTTTCTTAGTTGGTTGTGCACTTACACGATGCAAATGAACCCATTGTTTGGTCCATTGATTGACAACCATGATCCATGCCAGTAAATGGTAGACCATTTCAAAAGTTAATGAGTTATATATAAACTTGAAATTATGTACATGACTACATCTTAGAATCACCAATAAATATTGAAATATTGTAAAGGAAGTGTTATTTCTGATTTTTCTGCAAAGACTTCTAGATTTTCTGTTTGACCATCAGACAATAAACATGGTTAAGTGGTCTTTCAATTGCTGAGAGACATTTGACACAGTTGCCACTGAAAGTTCCCATGGGCTTTACATAATTCTCCATAATTCAACTTTAAAGCATTGTAAACATTAAATTCCACAAACAAAATAATGTGTTTTGTTTCTCAAAAATACATAACTTACACAAAATTGAATATTTGGTCAAAACACTTTGAGGGACAAGTATAATTGGCTCCTAAGTGTCACATATATTTGTAAACCACACTCTAAGACATTAGATCATTCTCATCATACAACAATACTAACTTTAGGAACCATGAAAGCAATATCAACTTTAATATCAGGATACTAGATACCATTAGCTCTGATAAACTGTGTTTTGTGAAAATTTTCAGTTATAATATATGGGAAATATCCAGAAGTGTACTGATAAAATGTTTAATTAAATCAAGTGAAAACATTTTATTACAAAGTTTTGTACAGTAGTATTCCTTTTTTTTTTGAATTTTAAAATGAATGAGAATTAAAAAAAACTGTTACTCCAATAATTATTTCAATTCACAATTATAGTTCCAATAATTAAAGTTCTATCCAATCATATTTAGGCTTTCTTAATAATTGATCTCAAAGCATGTTTCAATAGTAAATGAAGAAACCACTTGACATAGCATTATAACACGTTTTTTTTTGTAGAAAAACTAAGAGAAAATGAAGAAATGGACAATATATTCTCAAGGGGTGGTA
>NW_013757080.1:0-1000 GCF_000517525.1 Limulus polyphemus | reverse complement strand
AATCTTTACCCTTACTTGGTACAACTACTCCATGAACAACTAGGTGTAACTCTAGATACAGAATTTATAATCACCATACTCATCTTTAGTTTTACTTGGTACAACTACTCCATAAACACCTAGGTGTAACTCTAGTTTCCGAATTTGTAACCCATACTCATCTTTAGCGTTATTTTGGTACAACAACTCCACGAATACCTAGGTGTGACTTTAGTTACCGAATTTATAACACCATACTAATCTTTAGCGTTATTTGGTATAGCAACTACAAGAACACCTAGGTGTAACTCTAGTTACCGAATTTGTAACCACCATACTCATCTGTAGCGTTACTTGGTACAAAAACTCCACGAATAGCTAGGTGTAACTCTAGTTACAGAATTTATAACCACCATACTCATCTTTAGCCTTACTTGGTACAAGTACTCCATGAACACTCAGGTTTAACTCTGGTTACCGAATTTATGACCCCATTTTTATCGTTAGCGTTATTTGGTACAACAACTCCACGAACACCTAGGTTTAACTCTAATTACACAATTTTTAACAACCATACTCATCTTTAGCCTTACTCGGCACAACTACTCCATGAACACCTGGGTGTAACTCTAGTTACAGTACTTATAACCACCATACTCATCTTTAACCTTACTTGGTACATCTACTCCAGGAACACTTAGGTTTAACTTTAGTTACCGAATTTATAACCCCATACTCATCTTTAGCGTTATTTGGTACAGCAACACCACGAACACCTAGATGTAACTCTAGTTAACGAATTTGTAACCACCATATTCATCTTTATACTTACTTGGTACAACTACTCCATGAATACCTAGGTGTAACTCTATTTACCGAATTTATAACCACCATACTCATCTTTAGCTTTACTTGGCAAAACTACTCCATGAACACCTAGGTGTAACTATTGTTACCGAATTTATAACCACCATATTCATCTTTAGCCTTACTGTGTACATCAACTCCACGAATATCTAGG
>NW_013757079.1:0-1270 GCF_000517525.1 Limulus polyphemus | reverse complement strand
ATTTTTAAGTACAAATAAAAGTTTTAGAAGTTTCATTTCCGCGTACGTTTGGAGACGACTTTTTCTCCTAAACAAACTATAAACATTTCACTTGTTACAAGACAAAACAGCCTAATATGCTTAATTTTATAACCCAAATGACTGGGCATGGCTTAGTGATTAGCGTGTGAATCTGAGAGTTCTATGCTTGTGTTCCTTTGCCGCATAAACGCGCTCCGCACTTTGGAATCGTAGGTGCGCTATAAGATTTACGGTTAAATCCCATGATAACCTTAAGAGCTGGCGTTGAATGCTGTTGACAAGCTGTCTTCCCTCTAATCTATCAGTTCAAAACTACGGAAGGCCATGTGCAGTTGGCCGTTATGTACATTTGCGCGAATACTTTAAAACAAACTGTTAAACAAATAGAACTCCAAGACTGAACTTCATGTAAATCATATGCTGACTCTAAAATCAACAAAAATGGTATAATATATTATTTTGATCACTGGAAATGTGACATTACATTTAATAAATGTTTAGGTTGGTTTAACTTCAAACTGTTTGTTTGTTTGTTTGTAATTAAGCACAAAGCTACACAAGAGGCTACCTGTGCTCTGCTCATCACGGGTATTAAAACTCGGATTCTAGTGTTGTAAGACCGCAGACATACTGCTTTGCCACTGGAGGGGCGACTTCAAACAGACTCTTATTGCTTGATATTATTAACTTACTTTCCAAAGAAAATACAGTTCGATAACAAAACATCTGACTTATACCATTATCGAACACCACAGGGCTTGCTTTAAACTGGAAATTGGTTAGATTTGAATATGCAAATAGTTGGTTAGTTCATATACTCTAATTGAACAACATAATAAGTGCTCGAGCGAAACTAATTTCGACTTTTGATTTAACAAAAGCCAACAGAAAAGTATCAGCTATGAAACAATAAAATACGAAGTATATAATCCTTCCAAGTGTTGGTGATAACGTTTTTCATATTGGATGTATATTCTATAAATAGGAAAAAAATTAAGATTTTAACAGATAGTAAGGATCGTTGGTTATTTGTAGAATTGCTATAAGAAGTATCCAAAACAAAATATATGATGCAATAAAAAGTACACAAACAAGTAAAGTAATGCTAGTGGAAAAACGTTTTAAAATCTATCCAACTAATATCAGTTTACTCGTTCGTATTTATTTTGTTTTGGATACGTATTATTGCAATTCTACGATTAACCAATGATCCCTACTTTCCCGTAGAATTTTTCTTTTTTTTTCCTGC
>NW_013757078.1:0-1531 GCF_000517525.1 Limulus polyphemus | reverse complement strand
CCAGACGGTTCTCCTATGATTAATGTCTGGCAAAAAGCTTCAGCAGATATTTCCTTTGCAACGTCTCAACCAACAATTGGTCCAGCTATCAACGCTATTTTCAAGTTTTGAAAAACTCGACTTTCAAGATCTACATGTCACGATGTTTCCGTTTATCAACGTTATGTTTTAAGATCTGTGAAAGAACTCAGTTAACAGATGTTTCCGCATATAAAAACTATTAGTATTATAACGCACCAACAACCTTAGGTGTGGGGAATATTTTATGACGTGTCACAGATTCAGCTTCAAAATCCTGAGCTCTACCACAAAGCCATCTCGTGCCCGGGTTACATACGAGCCATGGATATCACAACATTTTGTCGTCTACACGTGGCATATTTTTGTGTGCTGTGTGATTTATCTGTACTAGAACGTCCTTGATTAATGATGGTTGGTTCAGACACACTGTACAACTTCAGCAGAAATAACTAAACCAAGCTCTCCAACTCCAAGATAAAAAATTAAATGCAGAACACTTATTTTCCTTTAAGTCCAATCACTTTTATCTAGGATAAACAGGAAAAAGATAAAAACATTGTTTATTTATAACACAAGATAAACGTTTCGGAATTCAACAGGTTCCATCTTCAGTAGCTAAAAAAATAAAATAACTACATCATTCCCAAGTAAGTAACTGAAATACATTGCCATAATAACAGTAATTCAATCAAAACTAAAATAACATAAAAATTAAATGAGTAACAAACAAAACACTATACATATTAGAAAATGTGCAATTCACACGAAGACTGCATGTTGCCCAGTGTTGGTGAAAGTTCTTTGATGTATGGGATTTCTTTAATTAGTAATTCCAGATCAGTGTTGGCTTTGTAAAGGATATTGAAATTTGATAGGTTCAATTCATGTCCTGTTTCTTCACTATTTTGGCATATACAGAAAGCATAGGGTTAATGAGCTGTTTTTGTGTTTTCATGGAAATTCTCATATGTTCATTTGCTCTAGCTATTAGATGGCGTTTGGCTTTGTTAATAGCGGATATTTTCGTATTTAATTTGTCTATAAATATTTTGAAATATAACTAGATGATGAACGATCTTGAAAAAAAAGTACTATAGCGAATCACTTAAATATGTCTGTTCTGGTAAAAAGAAACATCAGGTGAGACACCACTATACGATTTTAGTACAAAAACGAGCAGTGTGTTTAATTGTTCAATCTAACGAGTGAGCTTACTGAGATGGAATTTTTTTAATGTAACACAGAATTCTGATAAGTAAAATAATGTGGCGTTTCCTACAATAAATGTGTCACATGTTTGATCGTGAAGGGTTTCAAATTTGTTTTTAACCTTCATCGGGATTGGTCCATGTTTTGTATCAAGGAGGGTCAGGTTCATCCTAGTTGGATAGGTTTTCTCGATGTTTGTATGTGTCGCCATCTAGTGGCATAACACGTATTCATATTTGTTATATAGTATAACAGGTACACGAAAAAAAAAAGCACAAAGACGTCTAGCAATTGTCCAGAA
>NW_013757077.1:0-3058 GCF_000517525.1 Limulus polyphemus | reverse complement strand
CCCCCATATCTGTCTCTAATTTTGAAATGATTGGGTATGAGAAAAAAAAATCTAATCAACAACATTCACCACCAACTGTTATGCTACTCTTGTCTGATCGAATAGTGAGATTTGACCGTAATGCTTTAAGTGTACAACAGAGTTAGCAAAGTGTCAAACTCGTTTATGCGGCAAAATGATGTGAAACAATAGATCCATGCCATGCCCCTCCTAATAAGCGATTTACCACTTCGTAAACACTTGATAACAAGTAAAAGTGTCTTGTCATTTGCGTTTGACGTATATCATTGTGCGTACTAAAGGTTTAATATTCTTAAAAGCTGGTGCAAATACTTCGATATTTATGTTTACCTAGCTCTTAAAAATAGAAGGAAGTCATTCTCTGCTTGTCAACTAATTGTCCGAAAGGTCAAGTACCACGAATATGTCTACATGTCTGATTTCTATTAGGAACACTTGAGCTTAAATGCAGATATCATGCACCTATTAGAGCTAAAAAATATTTGCTTCTTAGATAATGAATAAAGTGGTTGATAAATTGTAGGAATAGCCATTAGACGTCTGTAACTCTACATAGGTTGGATGACAACCATATCTAATAATATATAAAAAATACATGGACGACCAACAGGAGCTATAAAGTCAATAAACTGAGAGCATGGTTACTCTGTCCTACACTAATTTTGGTCGTCTTTGTACATGTAATTCAAACTACAATAAATGTACTCTTTCATATTTTCCATCAATATGTATATATAGCGCTATAGTTTCTAAAAGTCAAGACAAAAATAACACTATATATAGTTATAACAGGGAACAAAGCTTGACATGCTGAAGTATAGCAACATATTTGTATTTCTACCCGGTGTAGAGTTACAGACGTCTAATGGCTATTCCTAAAATTTATCAACCACTTTATTCAGTAAGTTGATATGGAGATTCGTACAGTCGCTTCTCATCAGGTCGATAACACCACCTAAGTAAACTCTTCCATAAAGAAAAGTATTTAATATAAATTACAAAAGAAATTCTCGTCTAACTTTTTTTGAAAAAGGGTATTTAACAGTAAGTAGAAAGTAATGCAAATACAGACGTGAATAAGATTTTACGTTAAGACCTCACACTCTCCTTTTTTACATGGAAATGGCGTACAACTTTAAATTTAGCTTCTAATAGACTTAATTATTTTATGCTACATAATTACTTACAAGTGATTCAATTACTTGGTAGTTTATCATGTCAAATATATAATTATATTATTGTGATACGTAGTTTGAGAGATGCTTTGTTTGTATGTTTCTGTAGCTAAGCACAAAGCTACACAATGGGCTATCCATGTTGTGCCCACCACGAGTATCGAAACCTGGGTTTTAGTGTTATAAGTCCGAAGTCATGCCGTTGAGCCACTGTGGGGGGGGGGGCTGAAAGATTCTCTTTATTTTGAATGTTGATACACGCGTTCGAGACAATGTTACAATAATAACATTCACAGTGAGAAAATTTGTCTCAATGAAACCTTCCCAGCTATTTTTTAGCTATTTGAGACTACAAAGGTTACTTGTTAATAGCATATAATGTGGCTGTACATTAAGCTATTATATTACACGTTCACCTACTTGCATACGTAAAATTATGGAAAGAAAGGAAATATAAATCGAACCTCAAACATGCATTTCAAATATGAGCAAGTTTTATGTGTCTTATTGCAATGTAGAAAATGACCAGACATATTTGTTAATTTTGTGTGAAGAGTTACATTATTACTAAACGGTATTAATATCTTGAGAGGAAAGATTATTTTTACCACATTATATCGTAAAGCTATATAACGTACCAGAAGTTAATGTTTCACAGATCAAAATCACTACATCCAACACTCGAGTTGTAAAAGAAAGTTAACAAGAGAGACTCATTAAACCTACTTACAGATTCATGTTCAGTGTTTTCATTCTACCAGCAAGGTGAAGAGCATTTCCTTACGTTCCCGTCAATTCCAGTATTGAGTATATATATTGCGTTATATGGTTTACCATAACATCCTATGAAGAGATTCAAGTTACTTCATCTGAGGTGATATCAACTTCTATCATATGTACAATATGGGGGCCTGTAATATATCACAATAGTGCGTGTAATGTAAGGATCTTATTGATTACTAGACAATCAGTCTTATTATACATCTCAGTAAATATTATTTTGACAAATAAATCATATCCCATGTAATATTAAAACTAGTAATCAAAATGGTAAAGATAGTTTTTCCACATGTATTAAGAAGTAGCTAATGATAACTAAAAATTCAGCTGTAATATGAAGCATTTTTAAATATGTTTCCTAATCATTCTGTGGATACAAATTTAGAGATATATTTCTCGTACTTCTTTGCACGATAACAAGAAATTGTAAATTACGAAATAAATAATCTGCTTCATATAAATCAAGCATAGCGCATCATAGATGTAGCAGGAAAAGCCGACAACTTCAGTAGTGACACATTTCAGTTGATAATTTGGGAGGGTTTTGGAAAGAAATATTGACTTCTTAGGTATAATACTCATACCACCCTCATAGTTTACAATAAGTTAAACATTTTCTCTATAAAACTACCTGCTTCTCATATCGGTTTTTACTCCTGATGATGTTAGCTTAAAGCTATTGAAATATATAGAGACTTTTAAAGTTGATCGTCGGCTAAATACAAAAATTATTGTACATTTTAAACATTGATTTTGTTTTTATTTTAACATGTTATACAAGTTTTTCGACAGACATAGCAAATCGGATAACTCACATGATAACACATAATGTTTAGCACTATTATGTTTAGCACTATTATTACCGTTTGGGCTATACAAAGAACACGTGAAAGGTAACATTTCGATTGTCCTTATACTTCAACGCCAAAAGAAAGATGTATTTGTCTGACGTTAATCTCCACAGACGGGCGAAGAATTAGCGATTTCGGTAAACCATACTATAGTAATTGCTCTGGGATATTACTTTCCATACAACATGTTGGAAATAGTGCAAACTTAGAAGTGAATTAGAAATTTACATT
>NW_013757076.1:0-1037 GCF_000517525.1 Limulus polyphemus | reverse complement strand
TTCCCAATCCCAGACACTTGTGATTACATCAGTCACCATGCTTTGTAACATAGGCGATCATGTCCCACCACCCTTCCCAGTCCCAGGCACTTGTGATTACATCAGTCACCCAAACTTTCCAGGATCTTCTATCACTATCTACCTCTACTTCTTTTCCCCACAAATTTCCCTGTTCTTACCAAGTGTTCCATCCCTCATCACATGACCAAAGAATGCTGCTTGTCTTTTTCATACTTTTGTTATCAATGTTCTTTTTGTTTTAGAACTTCTTCATTTGTTTTACAGTCATATACAGGAATCGTATTTTGGTCGCATTGAGAAATTTTTTCCATTTGTATGTTTATTGTCCATGATTCCCAACCATACATCAAGATTGGTTCAGAGTAGCAGCTAAGAACTCTTTTGCACACTTTCATTGATATACCTTTGTTAGTCAATATATTTTTCATCTTCATAAATGTTGTCTTAGCGTGTGCAATTCTGCTCTTGACCTGATTTTGACATCTGCCACCTGATGTAATCCATGTCCCTAAGCATTTGAACTTGTACATTTGATTGAGAAGAGTCCCATTTAATGATAAAGTACATTTTTAACTGGTTTCTTTCTTTCATATAACCATGATTTCTGTTTGGTGTTTAGGCTGAATCCCATATTTCCGTTTTCTTTATTTACAATGTCAAGTAAGGACTGAAGATCTTTTCCGTTCCTGCTATTAACACTCCAATACTTATGCCTGGCATGTCTTCTATCTCTCTCATAATCATTTCACTGTACAAGAAGAAGAGATCAGGGGATAACACACATCCTTGACAAACTCCTCTTTTTATCTTCTGAAATTGACCTAGCTCATTCTTAACTCTGATGGCTGCTGTTTGTTCCCAATATATATTTTTGATGATTCTCATATCTGTACCATCATAAGTCATAAAAGCATCTTATAAGACATTCCACAGGGACTCTTGACATGTTAAATTGATACTCTATAAGTTCACTCTAAGTAGTAAAATGAATATATATATATATATATATATATATA
>NW_013757075.1:0-2754 GCF_000517525.1 Limulus polyphemus | reverse complement strand
GTGTTATATTTTGTTGACATCCTAGAATGAAAGAAGCATAATTTATATTTATTTCCTAATATTTTTATGGTGGTTACGAGATCAGTCAAATCTACCGAACCCGTACAGAGATTCGTTACTGAAAATAACAGATAAAATATAAAGTTTTTTCTTAAGAAACGTTTGATAACTATCTGGGCATTATAAAAATTTCACATGTGAAATTTGCAAATTTTCTTATGCATAAAAGTATTTTTAATCTTAAAATGAAAATCACTTGTGAAAAAAAAAGGCATGAGAAAAATATTGATTTACAAACCTTAACACTTAATATAAAAATTTGATATTTCGCGTATGAAGCATTGTAATGTTTACTGATAATTTGCCAAATTTCGTTAACATACGCTTATCATTTAAAAGTTATAGCATGAAAAATATAACAAGCACAAAATGGTTACGAGGTCGGTCCCAGGGCCCGAGCCCACACTGAAAGAGATAAGGTATTGTGAGCCTACCCTATGACCCAACGAGGTTATTCAAGGTCATATTCAATGTCATTTCCTTGAGAGATTTTATTGATATATATCATACACTCAAAATAACAATAGCAGAGGTGTGAATATTATCGAAAGAAACACTTTAAACCAAAAATTACCAAAACTGCTCCTTAATACAAATATTATGGTTGTAAGTACAACTCCTCCATGCATATGAAGCTGTATCACAGAAGATCGAAAGATCGAAAGGCAAGTTGAACAGATAATTTTCAAAATCGTAAGGGCTAGAAATGTGGTCACTGCTTTTACAGTAATCGACCTTAGTTCATCTACTGGTGTAAGGTGCTAGTTCACTAATTTTACTCCCCTTTCCTTTTGAAACCAATCTTATAATTGTGCAATCAAATCATTGTGAAATAACTAAGAATATGTAAGATGTCTGTACTTACTAATTAGTAAGCCCATTGCTAGGGACTGGTAATGTCTGGAGTCTGGCTAAAATTATTCTATGCGTACTATCTAATAGACACAATCACCGGTGCTTAGCATAACCATTCAATAGAGCTGGTACTTTCGCTATTCCTACTATGAGATGCGTTTCCTACGCTACATCCCACTGGTTGAATATATTCGTAGAAAAATTGAGTTATGGTCGGATTGGTAATGTTGTGTAACCCTAGTTTGCTTGCTGAGCTTCTGATTTATGACACACGCCGAGTTCATTTGGAATTTTCAATCCTGTCTTTTGTTAATAAAATTCCATGATTATTGCCGACTGGTAATCTTGTTTTACAATCCCGAACTCCGAATAACTATTGTGTGATAGAAGATTTTCTTTTGGCCGTTTGCTTGTTTGTTTTTAATTAAGCACAAAGCTATACAATTGGATATCTGTGCTCTGCCCACCACGGGTATTAAAACCCGGATTATAGCGTTGTAACTCCGCAGACATACCGCTGTGCCACTGGGGGGGGGGCTGTTTTGACCGAGGTAGAAAGGGGAGGATCTTACCAAATTGCCAATCACCTCAGGAAAATCTCTGGATCTATACGTTCACAACATGATGGAGGAGAACCAGCCTCATGCAGCAGAGGCAACTTTGACTAAAACTACCAATGAAAGGGTGTTAGACCTTGACTAAACTACCAATGAAAGGGTGTTAGTCCTTGATGTGGTTGTAATAATCACATTTATATCAGAATAATGTGGTACGACATTAAATCCCTAATTATTCCTATGTCTTCTCTGGATATAGGACATAAAATATCTAATTATCTGTATGTCTTCTCTGGATTTAGGACATAAAATCTCTAATTATTTGTATGTCTTCTCTAGATTTAGGAGGTTAAAAAAGAAAAACTGTTGCAACAAGCCAGCTTCAATTGCCACTGTGCAACAGCTGCTTCACCAGTGGCTATTTCGTATATGCCATCAACAGCCATCCCAGTTGTTATGGATGCCAGAATAATTGAAAAATGGTGCCATGTCCATACTGCTAAATGAGCATATCCTAGGGCCTTGTGTCAGAGGGCACTGGGGTAACAGTGAAATTGATGCAAGAGAACACTTCCCTCTATCAAGAGATAGTGTGCCTTAAGACTAGCATTAAGAGAGCTAAATAGGTTTTTCAGATAAATAGCACTGAAAGACGATGATCTGTGGAGGACGCAATAGTCTTCCTTCATCTCTTTAGAGATGTTTATAAAGAATGCAAGCATAGTATATACCGTTTGTATTACAGAGAGGTATACTTGTATGTTACTTTAATCTGTAGTATTATTTTAAATTTGCGTTGTATTGTGCCCAATTTTACTTATCCTGTTCACTCTGTTTTTCATCCAGGTTTATTTCTAATTTTCGATACTTTTTGTATCTAGTTTTGTTTTATTTTACTTAATTCTGTATTTTTTTTTACTTTTAAAAAAGTCTTATAATATATTTGGAAGTTACATTTATTTTTTTTTCATGCTAGTGGGGCCCCCAGTGGCCCAGCGGTATGTCTGCGGACTTACAACGCTAGAATCTGGGTTTCGATACCCGTGGTGGGCAGAGCACAGATAGCCTATTGTGTAGCTTTGTGTTTAATTACAAACAAACATACTAGTGGGCCGGATTTTAGTGTTGTAAGGCTATAAACTTACTGTTGACTTACATGAGGAGTATCCTAAATGTAAATTTTGTATTGTACGAATATCAACTGTATACAATGGCTCAGCGGCAAGTCTGAATGCTTATACTGAGTGCTTAACAACAAACTGACTTATGCTTAGTTTTAATT